>NC_138768.1:525398504-525469481 GCF_965119305.1 Pelophylax lessonae
TGAGCAATTAAAGCAATTTGGACTCCATCACCACTTGGTTTGGTAACCCTGTTGTATGTCGTATTCTTTGACCTTTCTGGGTTCCACCGTAGAGAAACCTTGTTTCACATGATATTTTTCAGAGCAAGTCAGCTCATTGAATAGATTTGTTTCCCCTTCCAAACAAGTCCCAGTTTCTCTTGATGATGTCTTTTGGACAGACTTCCCTTCACTGAATAGAAGCATTTACAGGATGGAATATGTTCTCTTTATTTACTGACTAGATCCAATCAGTGGCAACTCTAGGAACAATATATGGGGGGCACATAATATACCACAGTCAAAACTGGGGGGGCACTTATAATTTTCGCCACTAAATAACACTGAAAAAACAAAATAGGTATATATAAATAAGGTTAAAAAATACAAGAGTAATGCAGTTTGCAATGATACATGTTTATTGTACTAACCTAACACTTAAAAGACACGCTTTTGAGAGTTCTCCTTTCTTCCTCAGGTATTGATTCAGACCTGAGAAAGAGGAAAACTCTTAAAAGTTTTTCTTTATGGTTTAAAGCAATTTCAGCAAACAATTTACGCAGTAAAAACCCCTAGTATTGGTGCCAGTTTATGCATTAATTACCCCTAGTATTGGTGCCATTTTATGCAGTAATGACCCCCAGAATTGGTGCCAGTTTATGCAGTAATAACCCCTAGTATTGGTGCCAATTTATGCAGTATTAGCCACCTAGTATTGTTGCTAGTTGACACAGTAATAGCCCCTAGTATTGGTACCAGTTTATGCAGTAATAGCTCCTAGTATTGGTGCCAGCTTACACAATATTAACCCCTAGTATTGGTAGCAGTTTAGGCAGTAATAACCCCTAGTATTGGTGCCAGTTTATGCAGTAATAAAGCTAGTTTTGGTGTCAGTTCACACAGTAATAAAGCCCAGTATTGGTGTCAGTTTACTCAGCAATAACCCCTAGTATTGGTGCCATTTTATGCAGTAATAACTGCTAGTATTGGTGTCAGTTTATGTAGTAATAAAACCTAGTATTGGTGCCAGTTTATCCAGTAATAACCCCTAGTATTGGTGCCAGTTTACGTAGTAAAAAAGCCTAGTATTGATGCAAGTTTATGCAGTAATAAAGGCTAGTATTGGTGCCAGTTCATGCAGTAATAAAGCCTAATATTGGTGCCAGTTTACGCAGTAATAACCCCTAGTATTGGTGCCAGTTTACACAGTAATAACCCCTAGTATTTGTGCCAGTTTATGCAGTAATAAAGCCTAGTATTGGTGCTAGTTTGCGCAGTAATAAAGCCTAGTATTGATGCCAGTTTATGCGATAATAAAGCCTAGTAATATTGCCAGGTTACATGGCTCTAAAGAAGAGGAATTCCTCAAAATGCATCAGCCCACGGGGTCTTCAGTGACTGTTGTATCTATATCTGTTGATGCATTAGATGGAACTTGCTGAGATCTGTGATGCGCTTTTTACTGTTGCTTTTGTAAGTATAATACTTACCGTGTTTTTATACAATAAATTATTTGTCTCGGCATAATGCACTAGGTCGGTGCGCCCTCTGTGTGTTTTGTTTAGTTACGTAGTAATAGCCCGTACTATTGGTGCCAGTTTATGCAGTAATAACCCTTAGTATTTGTGCCAGTTTACGCAGTAATAACCCCTAGTAATGGTGCCACTTAATGCAGTAATAGCTCCTAGTACTGGTGCCAGTTTACGCAGTAATAACCTCTAGTATTGGTGCTAGTTTATGCAGTAATAACCCCTTAGTATTGTTGCCAGTTTATGCAGTAATATCTCCTAGTATTGGTGCCAGTTTACACAGTAATAAAGCCTAGTATTGGTGCCAGTTTGCGCAGTAATAACCCCTAGTATTGGTGCCAGTTTATGCAGTAGTAGCTCCTAGTATTGGTGCCAGTTTATGCAGTAATAAAGCCTAGTATTGATGCCAACCACAGTGATGACAGTGTTAAGGCCAGCCAGCCACGACAGTGGCGGAGGTCTTAACACTTTTATCAACTTCATTGGCATCAGAAGGGGGCAGTACCACCAGGTGACATAGGCGGGTGGCCCCACCCCTTGCCTATATAAGAACTGTGAAAGCGCAGAGCGGGCAGACCGAAGGAGGCAGAGTGTTTTAATTTTTTTCTATTTTTCGAGTCTGGCAGGCGTCTTGATAGATGAAGGATTTACATCGAGGGACACAATTTTTTTCTTTTTTAAGACTTGTCAAAAAGAGTGCCTATTACTTTTTGAAACGTTTTTGATGAATGGGTAGGGGTATGATGTACCCAATACCAATTCACATAGGGAGGGGGTGGGATCTGGGGCCCCCTTGAAGGAGGCTTCCAGATTCTGATAAGCCCCCCGCCCGCAGACCCTGACAACCACAGCCCAGGGTTGTCGGGAATAGGTCCTTGTCCCTATCAACATCAAAAGAAGAGTAAACATGTCAAAAGAAGAGTAATTATTCTTTAAACTGTTTAGGCAGCCTATGCTACTGTGAATCATCCATAAAGTCTGTGTTTTTTTGTTATACAAAGTGATATCTGTAGATATACTTCACTGCTCAAACCCCAAAGGGGTTGCTAAAAAGTGCATGACGGAGGGGTATATGCAGGGGATCAGGGGACTAATGGATTGGAAAGAGTGATTTTATCAAAGATGGCATACTGCTTAGACAGCTATGAAGAAAGTAATATTTCAAACGCAGTGGGGTGGTAAGCCCAAAGTGTTATTTCCGTGGACACTGTGGTGCTGAATTGGATACTGGGTTGTGAAAGAGGTATATAGAGAGGAACATTACACTTTAACTGGAGATAGGGAAGAGTATTATTCAGTCCAATGAGTACAATGTGCTACTGGGGTAGGAATGAAGGCATAGAGACATTAGAAGAAATGTTGTGTATCTAAGCTAGGGATGGAAAGAAGTGCCACTTGCAGGAGAACTACTAAATTGGACATGGACATTTCTGGGCACTACTGAGCAAGGAATAGGGGACAATTCTAGGGATGCTGTAATGCTGAATGGAAAAATGTAGACAAGAACAACATTGTAGAAACTAAACAGTGTATACGTGATTTTACCATTTAGTGAAGGACACACTTTTACAATCATCATAACAAATTTCTTTTTATACAGGCATTTTATAACACATGCTTTATAGTTACAATATATAACATATTACAGAAACATGTGCACTATGTTCAGTATAGAGCCATGTAAGGAATGGAATCCTATTTACTAGAACTGGAGATATTGCATTAAAAAGGTGTCATGAACTCTACCTGTTGTATAATAGTATGTCAGGAACCCATATCTGATCAGATGGAAAACGAAGAGTTTGGACTCCAGGATATTCAGATTGGTCCCACGTTAGGTAGACGTCATTCCAGTACTGGCAAAAAAAAAAAAAATAATATATTGTTTTGTGAGCATAAAATATCCTCAAAGTTTTAAGGCAGGGCAAGGACCAATGATGTTATGCAAAATGCAGTAATTCTCCGCAGCAATTTATTCTCAAAGTAGCATGGCATGGATTACTCTACACTATTTTTTGTGGTTAAAATTTATACAAATTACTCATATATGGTCAAAAGGTGTCTGTATATGTCTGTTGATAGGCCACAATAAAAAGGCAGAAAATCAGTTGAGCCTTTACATATATTCTCCAGGTGAATTAAAGTGTCCGAAGGAAGAATATTTTGTGTTGCCTTTAGCAGTGAATCATATTCATGTTTCTAGGGCAGGTTAGAAAATAATAAGGAGAAAGTGATGTATTACTACAGGCAATATGAATGATACATCCTTTCAACAATGTATTTTATTAAAGCAGTATATGATTTATTCACAGACCATTGGCAAATTTTTCACTGGCTGTGATAGTCAAGAACTCTTTTCTCATTTTCTTTTTTCTAGGTTTTATGATTCAGCCCATATGCCTTCCATAAAAATTAACAATGAAATAAGAAATCTCATGTGTACATGACATTGATTCCATTGCAAATTTTTATGAAAGGCACAGGGGTGAATCATAGACCTAAAACATAAACTCTGTACCATCATGAGATTTAATAATAGCTACCTCCCCATAAGGGTCCATTCACACTTTCCCATTATTGTGCATTGCATTACGACAGCCCATTCATTTGGAAAAAGCTAGCAACACACTAGAATGGACAAAAAATGCACATGCAGCATTTTATCCAATCCAGTGCACAACAACTAAGTATGCTTGCAAAGGTATTATTTGGACCCTTAAATTATTGTGCTGTTTTTTTTTTTTTTTTTTTTTTTTTATCTGATTTTATTGAGATACAAGTAAAGGCTTACATACAAATAGTATACGCATATGGTAGACATGGAGACTAAAAGGTAGAAAATAAAGGGCTCCAGTGTAAAAGTCAAACAAACATGTTCAAGGTATAGTTGAAATTTAAACAGCTGTATAAAAACAATAAGAAAAGAGAAAAAGAGTGTGAAGCATTACCATTGGCATCATACGTAATTATATAAGATATGTAAAGCTAATACACCAATACTCCTGGAAAAGGAGTATCCCAGAGGATACATTCTGTCAGATATACTTCAGTAATGCTTTTGCACAATGTAAAGATAAGAACCACCTGAAAAATAACAGCATTTAGGAAAGAGGGAAAAGGAATGAGATAGTAGGGTAGCATGATGAAGGCAGGAATGGCTAAGTAAGGATGGTATCGGAGCCGCTTTCAGCCCACGTAACAAAATCTGATGAGTAACGGAACATGGACCATATACAGTCCAGGTGAGAGAGAACTGGTTTTCCTTTCCTGCTTCCTGTGCCAGCAGACATTAAAGGGCCCCTAAAAGAGTCCACCTTTTTTGCCCAGTCCCCCAGAGAAGGCATGGCTGTTGATCTTCAGTGACGGGGAATAACTGGCCAGAAAGTGTCTCAAAACACCTCTCTTTACAGATTTGAAGGGTCCATGGAGCATGGACAAGAGGGCCACTTCAGGAAAAGGTTGAATAGAGGTTGCCATCAGCTTACAGTTTAGTTCAAATATTTGTTTCCAAAATATCTTTATGGGGGGCAGTCCCACCAGACATGAAGCATGGTACCTTTGGAGGCATGGCAATGCCAGCTATTGCCCAGTATTGATGGATTAAAGTACTGAAGAGTCGACGGGCATCTATGCCATCTGGTCACCAGTTTAAACCCTTTTCCTGATTCTTAATGGTTAGAAGGATTTTGTGAGTTAGGATAAAGCAAATTTGCAAGTCCAAGAGAGAAACTGTGTGGAGAAGCTCTGATTCCCAGACCTGCATATAAGGTGGGAGATCAGGAGAACAGTAAAATAAAAAGTTGGAAAACCACATGGGTTGGAGAGTCATCCTGTAAAATACCCTCAGATTCAATCAGTTTGGCAAGAGTGTCCGGTATGGAAGTGATAACACGAATATAGGACACTGCTTGCTGCCTCTGTAGCCACTGTGTTGGGTTATGTAAAAGGGTTGCAAAATGAGTAGCTGTTGTTAATGGTGGATCGGCTTGAAGAACTTGATTGATTCTCCTATGATCTCCTCTTCGCCAGGGTCCAAACCGTGCTGCATGCAGAGCCGGCAGAAAGGCCGGTGTCCCAAAAAAGCCTATCTAAGCCTATGGGACCTATGACTCTCTAAGGGTGGATGTCAAGTGGTCCCAGATATGGATCATTTGGTGCGTTAGGTCAGTAGGGATAGATGGACCCTTACAGTTGTTAGGTGGTGTGATGAAACGCGGTATCAGACCCGTGCCCTTCTCCCCACCTCATGACAAAGTACTGGCCAATCTCAAACTGCACAGTCACTTATATAACAATGCCACTCTCAACTGCACAAAGATTTTCCAGCTCACAGAACCACAATCTAGGTGCCAGCAGCCTGAGAGCGATTGCCACTGGGTTAGTTAATTAGGCAGTTAAAAGAGAAGTACAGCTAAAACTTGTTTGGCTGTACTTTTCCTGTTGATCACAGGAGTGCAGTTCGTTCTGCTTTCCTGTGACCCGTTTTCAGCAGACAGTAGGCTGAAGTCCCATGTCTGCTGACATCACAGAACCGGTCTAGGCTCGGGTAAGAACGTGACAATGGATTCAGGATCTGCCCAAATGACTGGACCGGAACTGGCTCAGCCTCTTAGCAGGCCACTGAGAGCCTGAGCCGGCTGCTCCCATCCCCTCCACAGACCAGAGCTCCACTGAGCATGGAAAGGTAGAGCAGAGAACTGCTGACTGATAGTCAGCGGATCTCTGCACGGAGAGCTGTGATAACCGAGCAATCAGCGGTGTCAGATTGCTCGGTTGTCAGTTTGAAAGGCACTGGGGAACAAATGCAGCATCGGACTGATGCTGCTTCCAGCTAGGTAGGTATGATCCTGGAAAAAAAAACATAACCCCATTCTTCTCTTTTAACTGTTTAAACTGCCACCACTGACTTTTACCAAAGAGTTGGAACTTCCACAAGATTAGCGATACAATTATGATTTTAAAATAAACGTCTGTACACACACTGTCACCACATGCAGGTCTATTAAGAGATTTAATATACACAGTAACCCTCTTCAAGAGACAGGGATTCTTTTAGTTTGCATTAAAAGCCTTAGAGACAATTTTAACACTTTTCAAAATAGGGTTTAGGCTCCGTTTACATATTTGCATCTCAGATCACAGGCAGAATTGCTGCGATTCTGCCCACGATCTCGAATCATTGAAAATCTCGGACACCCGTGCGATTCCCGTGACTTGCAATGGCACCTCAAACATGGCACGATTTTGGCACGATTGATGAATCATGGTAAAATCGTGCAACCAAACTCGAGGGACGCCTCTCACCCAAAAGAAGTTCTTGATCCGAGATGCTAATATGTGAAGGGAGCCTTAAAAATGAAAAAGATCAAAATAGTGAAAAAATGTTTACAGAAAAAGGTTGTTACAAAGAAAAAAAGAGACAATAAAGCAACAGAGAAATAAAAAGAAATTGAAATACTTTACAATGTCCTGGTTTCAGCAGATTTCAGTCAATGAGCAAGATGGTAAATTGGCTCTTTTAACTTGGCAGCTGTTTAGTTGCTTAATGGTACACGAGAGCTGTCAACTTCAGGAGCAGCCTTTTTTTTTCTCTGATATCACGGGGGTGTGGTCAGAAACAACGGGGTGCAATGGGGTGTCACCATGTTTTTGACTGTATCATGGCCCTCCCTTACACAGTTTTATACTAATATTGATATCTTCAAATATGTACAGGTGGCTTTCTGGAAACTGGTAGATTATTGTTCAGCATTCAATTTTATGTCCAAGGATACTAAACAGAGTATATCGGATGGGCCTCTCACCCAGGAGGTAGGAGACTGCTATTTTTTCTTCTATATGCTGTAGCTTAATCATGTATGACTTCAATTTGTTATGTATTATATTCCCCATTAAAATATACAGTATATTTAATATTATGTGCCGTGTTTCTGTCTAATTATATGAATTGTGTGTGTGGATTTTGTTGAATTGTGATTTGGACAGGGGTCTCTGAAAGGTCGCTTCGTGCCTTTTACCATACTCATTAGTTCTGGGTAGACATTTTATGGCACGCTATATATTCTTAATGGATTTACCTCCCCCACAAACCACAGGTAACAGACCTGAAGGATTTTGTTGTAGTTTTATGATAGGTCACTTCCAATCCCCTCAGGAAAGTGACACGCTGTAGGAGTTAATGGCCAGCAGACCCTGCCAGATCTTTGGCCTCAGTGGAAATAACAGGTTTTTTGAAATGTGAGCTAAATTAAAGGGCTATGGAGGTATTTGCTGCTGCAGTGTGTAACTGTGTGTTCTTCAAAACCATCATGGCAGGCCTATAATTCCTGAACAACATGGCCGCCAGACAGGGATTTTCGTGAGCCCAGTACATGATATCACTACAGGTGGGGTCCATGGGAGGGCGCAAAGATCAAATGGGTTTCTTTCCAGTTGAACCCAGAGCTTAGATAAAGAATGGTGGAACCAGTCTAAGATATGGGTGAGTACTGCTGCCTTGTGGTACATAGAGGGCTCCAGCTCCTCCTCAAGATTTCAGAAGGAATTGCATTTTATAACGAATTCTAAGAATTCTATGTCGCGTTCCAGATAAACTTAGAGAACTTCCAGCGAAAGTTCTGAAAATACGAGGTGGGTGATGTACTGTTTGATATCACAGGTCCTAGTCACCTTCTTCTTCCTCCAGTGAGCATCCTAATCCTGAAGTATGCAGGTGGCGCCACTCTCTGCACTCTGGTGCCATTCTTCTGAGTGCAAAATGGGACACAGGTCACCAGAACTTACAGCAAGTGGATTGACGGTGGGCAACATTCAACACAGAATATAAGTGGCGCTGAATGGGGGGGGGCGGTAAAACCACAATGTTGAACCATGCTTTTAAATGCCCCCTAATCTCTCCCCCTTTAGCTGCAAAGGCAGTGGATAGCGCCTGTATATGGAGCAGTCATGGCAGGAATTATACCCCCTTTTGCATCCAACGAGCACCACCACTGCCCATTCAATTGAACTGTCTGAAGTGGGCTTAGTTGCTAATAGTGGTGTGGTATTTAGGGGATTAACACCTGTGAATTGCCTCAGAAAAGCAATCTGTGTAAGGATCTATTTTTGAAGGAGTGACAGTACCTGGCGCTGGTGTGAACAAGTCCATAGTGTAGTCACAAGGTAAAGTAACACTAAAAACTAGTTCTATTCAAGAATGTATTCTTAATTGAAAGTGTAAGTTCACCTTCTCTTACACTGGACCACCTTCCCATCCCCCCTGGTCCCGATCAGTGGCTGCCGGTCCATAAGGGGCACAGGGGTGCCGCCCCTCTAGTTTACATAACGTAATCATAGGACAATTTATTTTTAAATAACTGCGTAGTACCCTACAAGGTAGGTGCTAGGTAAAGTATAGTGGGCCTTGGCTGCCTAACAGCAGGGCCATGATTTTCAGCTGGGCTGTCCTGCCTCCCAGATGTGGCTGCTGAGAGGGGAGTCTCCCCACTGGCTTCATGAGAGGATTCTCATTGGGCAGTGGAGGAAACCCAATCAGAGGCACGTTCAGGCCTGTATCTACCCCAGAAGGCAGATTCTGCCGCAGAGGATTCTGGGAGTGGGTATAAGTTTGAGGGGAGCACATGATGCAGCATCTTTGGCAGGAAGCAGAGTCCCAGAAGGGAAAGTACGGCTGTCTCTCCTCCTGTCAGAAGGATCAGGTGTCTCGGGTGGCTTGCCTGAGAGTACAGAGAGAGCTGAGCTGAGCTGCAGAGAGGATCCGGTGTGCCGAGGACCAGCGGAGAAAGAGGGGTTCTGTTCCAGGAAAGCATTCCAAGTTTGTGAGTACTGTGAACTACCCCTAGGGGCCTGCCCTGCTTAAAGGGGACTACTCCGGTGAAGGTTCCTGGGAGCCAAGAGCTAGCTAGCGGTAAAGGGGGTGCCTAGTGGGAGGACCCTGCAGTGTCAGAGGGGGTGCCTAGTGAGAGGACCCTGAAGTGTCAAAGGGGGTGCCTAGTGAGAGGACCCTGAAGTGTCAAAGGGGGTGCCTAGTGAGAGGACCCTGAAGTGTCAGAGGGAGTGCCTAGTGAGAGGACCCTGAAGTGTAAAGTGGGCGCCAGCGGTTGGGCCCTGAAGAGTTAAGTGTACAGTATACAGTGTTGCGAGTTGCAGCAGCACAAGCAGTTACAAGGAGCTACCTCAGTCAGTGAAGGGCTGGAGGGAGCTTTTCACCGAACTTATGAGCTAAACTGAGTGTCAAAAGTCAAGTGTATTACATTCCTGGATCTTCTGAGTTAACCAGTGTGTTAAAGTCGAAGTTCTAGCACAGTTCGGCAAAACAGTAACTTCAAGCGCCAGGAAGCGTTGGTCGGCATTCCGCTGGTGTCAAGACAGCGCTAACAGGCATTTTTTTGTAAGGAGTCCCAGTTAAACCTAGTTGAGCCAGAGGAGTATCCCACTCATTCCCTTCTCCCATCCCCATTACAAAATAAACAAAACAAACCAAAGATGCCGGAATGGTCATTGTCTCCAATCTCACACTGGGGTATTCAACTTAAATGTGTTGTAAGTGTTACCGGTAACAATGGTAGACCCATATCAGGCCCAATGCCTGGAAAACCTGCTACAACTGATAATATGACTAACATTTTTAACATCTTAAAGTTAAAAAATGTTAGTCATATTAGCGTTTATTTAAAAAAATCAATAGTTCTATGTGTGTGGCTGTGCACTGTGCGAGGTGCCAAACTAATAGGTTTCTATGAGGTATGTTATTTTTTTACAAACACATGATTAGAGCCTGAGGCTCTAATTGGCTTGAAAAAGGTTATCTTTGGGGCGCAGAGCACTGTATATCAGTATTTGCTATCGGTCCCAGCCAATCGGGACAGGAAGCTGATTTGGAACCCTGAAAGAAGACCGGGTTAACGTGGAAGCCACGGCGCAGGGTATCAGGGGTGCTCCATTTGTGGGGTGAGTGCGGACCCGGAGGAATTTGTTTGCCACCCCCACAAAAAAATGTTATCACCAGCTGCCACTGGTTCTGCTATACTGGAGTCCCACAATCTCCTTCTGTGAGACATCAGGTCGCAACTTTACCAGTCTGGGGAATTGTAATCCCCACGACTTTCTCTCCTCTTCTCCAGCGCTGACAGTACGGCTAGGTGGGTTCTGATTGGTTAGCGCTGTCTATGTGACAATGCTGATGAATTAGAATGCCTAATATCTGTACATGCTGAGAGGTACGTATAGGGGATTAAGCTGCGGGGATTTCAAATCCCCAGACCGGTGAAATGGCGACCAGATGTCTCACAGAAGGAGATAGTGGGACTCCTGTAAAACGAGACCAGTAGCGGGAGGTAATAAAAATTTTCTGTAAAGGTGAACTTACTCTTTAAAGTCCCTTCTATTGCTCTCAGCCTCCTCCAAATCTACAAATTTCTGCTGCAGTGCTCCGTCTTCCTGTTACAGGGAAAGTGGAAAGGAGAGCTTTGGGAGCTCACAGAGGATGCTACAAGGAGACAGAAAACCACAGTAAGAGACAATTTTAGGAGAAATAGGTTACAGTGCCATTAAGTAGTGTATATGTATGGGTATTAGTAATAAAGAAGCTGCACTAAGTGATATAAATGACAAATCATATAAATAACTAATCATAAACCACAAAATAAATTGTGCAATAAATATATAATCAAAAATCTGAGTAATGGTCCACGGTCCACGGTCCACACTCCTCTGCTGTCACTTTCACCAATATCTCCACATGGAACTTCCTGTCTGCACCTGGCACCACTTCCTAGCTGTACCTGACATCACAGCTAGGAAGTGGTGCCAGATACAGACAGGTACAGACAGGAAGTTCCATGTGGAGATATTGGTGAAAGTGACAGCAGAGGAGTGTGGACCGTGGTAGTGGAGCAGAGCTGGTATTTGGGTGACATCCACGGCTGTTTTATCTGAATCTTGGCCACCCCTCTCTATCTTGCTGTGGGAATTTGATAGCCTCCTGTCGCAATTTTCAGGTGCATTTTTACCAATTTCTGGTAAGCAGCATTGATGTTGGTGAAGGATTGAGCACCTGTGGTGGATTGCACATTTAATTGAATCTTCACTTTATGTCACATCCATAAATGGGCTTTATGGACTCATATTAGAGACTTTATGCTTATTCACCATTTTTTGCACTTATATTCATTTAGTGCACCTTTTTTATTTTAGTTCATTCATTTATAGTTTCATTTGCGTATTGTGATATTTGATTGCCTCATTCATATTGCATTGCTCATTACTCAGATTTTTGATTATATATTTATTGCACAATTTATTTTGTGGTTTATGATTAGTCATTTATATGATTTTTCATTTATATCACTTAGTGCAGCTTGTTTATTACTATTTTGGTGTTGTCACACTGGAAGCTGCAGCTGTTCATTTTACACCAGCGCGGTTATATATTTTTGATATTATTTTTTTAGTGTATATGTATGCTTTTGATTTTAATTGACCCTGAGCGTTTTTGAGCAGATAGTATCTTAAAAGACACTGGGCTCCATTCATGAAACAGTATCTACCGCTTTAAGTACAGTGGTGAAATAGCTCTTTTGGCATTCAGCAAAAAAACACTTGTAAAAAAGGGGCCTGCATTGAAATATGCAATATTTATCTCATGAAGGGTACCACAGAGCAAGCCACTGCTGTCCAAACAAAACATTGCTGCGTATTTACAGTTTGCACAAGAGCACCTGGATGTTCCATAGCAGTACTGGCAAAATATTCTGTGGACAGATGAAACCAAAGTTGAGTTGTTTGGAAGAAACACACAACAATATGTGTTTGGCGAAAAAGAGGCACAGCACACCAACATCAAAACCTCATCCCAACTGTGAAGTATGGTGGTGGGGGCATCATGGTTTGGGGCTGCTTTGCTGCGTCAGGGCCTGCACGGATTGCTATCATCGAAGGAAAAATGAATTCCCAAGTTTATCAAGACTTTTTGCAGGAGAACTTAAGGCCATCTGTCTACCAGCTGAAGCTCAACAGAAGATGGGTTTTTTAACAGGACAATGACCCAAAGCATAGAAGTAAATCAACAACAGAATGGCTTAAACAGAAGAAAATACGCCTTCTGAAGTGGCCCAGTCAGAGTCCTGACCTCAACCCGATTGAGATGCTGTGGCATGACCTCAAGAAAGCGATTCACACCAGACATCCCAAGAATATTGCTGAACTGAAACAGTTCTGTAAAGAGGAATGGTCAAGAATTACTCCTGACCGTTGTGCACATCTGATCTGCAAATCTGGATCTGGAAACGTTTGGTTGAAGTTATTGCTGCCAAAGGAGGTTCAACCAGTTATTAAATCCAAGGGTTCACATTTTTTTCCACCTGCACTGTGAATGTTTACATGGTGTGTTCAATAAAAACATGGCAACATTTCATTCTTTGTGTGTTATTAGTTTAAGCAGACTGTGATTGTCTATTGTTGGGACTTAGATGATGGATGATCAGATCACATTTTATGACCAATTTGTGCAGAAATCTATATCATTCCAAAGGGTTCACATACTTTTTCTTGCAGCTTTATATATATAAAAGCCTCTGAAAATCTAGGGAAATTACATGAGAAAAAATATATATTTCACTAAATGCAACATTTCAGTGTTTTTATCTATATGTTGGTTTCTATGCATTACTGTTGAGAGACTATTTATTTATTTCCTTTAGTGAAGTGACTTTAATGCTGTTTTATGTGGTTTTTATTGCACATTTTTCTATTTTGAGATAAATAATGAATAAAGGGATGGGAAATTGACATTTTAATATTGCATGCAATTTTTGGGAAAAATGTGTCAGGTCACCCAATACCGCATGCAACATGCTTTAGTGGATGGCGCCTGTGACGAGACCCTTGCTCGCTCTGTCCGCTCTCCCGACACTCCTCTGTTTCTAGTAAGTCCGCTTGCCGATCGCAACGTCTGATGGTTCGGTCAACCAAGGATCCGGGATCCGAACTACAGCTATGTGCCGTCCGGAATCCATTAGAACAAAACACCAGGCAAGCTGTATGTACGTTCAAACAGGAAGACAATTTATTGGAAGAACACAGCACACTTTATACAGAAAGTGGAATATACATGCAAATGAGGGCTTGAAATGAGTCAACAGGGATTGGTCAGATAGCTTTGACCAATGCAAATGAGGGCTTGAAAATGAGTCAGTAGTGATTGGTCAGATAACTTTGACCAATGCAAGGAGACAGAAGCCCCAGGGGGCAATCAATGTACACAATAGTCAGACACAGAACAATGGTTGTCTAACGAGCCCTGAATACACATTACTCTGTGTCAATACCTCCCTTAGCAGACAACAGGTGCGGTCATTAGCATTAGCCCACCTGACAATAGTTGAATGGGGAGCCACCCCCAGACAGTCCGGCTCCTCAGAACTTCCTGGGATGACCATATTAGGAATGGGCTTCCTGCTCAGAAACCTCATGGCAAAGGGAACAATTGACCTTGCTGACAAAAATGAAGCAATTCAACCCCTCACCCATCTGTCCTTAAATTCCAGTGATGGTGAACATCATCACAGCGCCCATTATCACATTGAGGGTTAAGTAATCAGAGCCCTTGGGCATTCTTACTCAACTCACAATATGACCCAAATTTGGAATTCTGGCTGCAGTTATTGAGAACCAGAATCCTTTTTCCCTGTTGCAGGTCAATCCAGAAACATATCCACTCAAGTCTGGATTTCAGAAGTGCAAGGAAAGGAAAGAGCGTGAAGAAGAACAAGAAAAAATTAAAAAGAAAAATCTCATCTTTCACTGTTTTAGGAAGCCAGAATCCACCCAGGAACATAACGTTGAACCGGAAGCATCCTCAGGAGGAGATATGGAAGTTAGATCAGACACAGCTGAGGGCCATTCTTAACATTGTAAGCTGTTGACTATATCTAAAGATATGCAAGAAGAGGGTATGCCTGCTTTTGAAATTCCAAACTGCTCCACTGAGAGCATTTTACCTGAAGAAAGTGTGTCCTTGGGCACCCAGTCTGCTGTAAGTTTAGAAGATGCCTCCTCCACCGCATATCCCTTTTAGATTACATTTTGAGCTATATAGAAACTTTATGCAGTTCTCCCTTGCCTCAAGTTCTACAGGTCCTGCTCCTATGGATTTGTGTGAAATAGATTGGAAAGATCCAGCAATGTGGCCAGAAAGTCTTCAAGACGATGAAAGAGAGCAAATTGTGCTCTCTGGATTGTGACTAAAGAGGAGCTGAAAAAGATGGCTTGTCGTATGACTTTGGACAGTGATGGATGTTCAATTACGGAGTATCTTTTATATGAAAAAACCTCAAATGGACATGAGAAGATATTAAGAGACTGACTTCAATGGACTGATTCCAAACATGCGTTATACTGCACCACTTGCTGAGCTTTTTCCTCAAATTATTACCATAGGAAAGATGGAAGCATACTATGTAGGAGAGAAGGCTTTGACCCTTCCAAAAACAGATGGCATTGACTTTATACAAGATTGCCAGAGCATGAACGTTCTGCTCAACACCGAAAGCACTACATAAGTTGGTGAATTTTACAGAGGTCCATCGGCGGACAAGGCGTAGACTTTGAGATGCAAAGAAAGGGAAGCATGTTACCTTATTTTTGGCATCACGGAATCTGGCTTTTAGAGTAAGTTCTCAAAGAATTGGAGACATTAATGATGGTTATTTCCTTGGAACTGTTTAACTTGTTGCAAAATATGATAGTGTACTTAGGGAGAATTTAGAAAAAGTGAAACAAAGCCAGGAAAATGGAAAGCTTCTACCTGCACATTATTTATCATCAGCCACACAAAACAAATTAATCAATGTATGTGGAAGATGTGTTTTGGATGTCATACTTTCTAAAAGGCAACAATCAATTTATTTCTCAGTGATTTGTGATGCAACACCAGTTATATCGCATATGGAACAGAATGTTAATATTCTGTGATATGTGCACAGAGATCTCTTGAAAAGAAAATGGTGCATTCAAGAAAGGTTCCTGGATTTGATTTCTTTAAGAAGACTGGTGAAGAAATTGCTGAAATGTTGCTATCAAGATTGTGTGAACATGGCATCGATGTCAAGGATATAATAACAGAGCCATCATGTCAGGAAAAACTAAAGGTGTAAGATCCAGAATCCAACGGAAGTTTCCGGCAGCTTTGTTTTGTCCATGTGCAGCACACTAATTAAATCTTGTTGATGTACACGCAGCTTCAGGTTCCCCTGATATGATGACCTTCTATGGGAGTGTAAATAGGCTGTTTATTCTATTCAGTAGCAGTCCTAAAATATGGTGCCCTTTGTTAGATGAAGTTGGTGGTTCTTTACATGGCCCTAGTGACAACAGATGGAGTTCCAGAATTAAAGCAGTAAGGCAAATCGCACAAAAGCTTCCACATACTCTGAAAGCTTTGGAAAGGGTGCTGGAAAGTAAAAACTGACAAGTGCTGCACACTCTGAAGAGGAAGGACTGCTAGATTATTTCTCCTGCAAAGTTTTGAAGAATGGAATAAAATCCTTCAGTCTTGACATAGGTGCAGCCAAAGCCGAATGTTTACAGGGTGTTCGCCCCGATGAACACCCTGCCATGCTGTGCCCTGATTGGGCAAATCTGGGGGGGGGGGCAGCTGTGGCATCCTTAACAACTGGCGAGTCATCAGCTGTCATTAGGTTTCCCCACTGACAGCTGAACAAAAGTGCCTGTTAAAAGAAAAAAAAACTTTACATATAGTGCCTGGGGGGTCTCCCTAGTCTACCTGTAAAGTGGTGCATATTTTGCATGCATTAAACATGCTACAGCTAAAATGGCTTTTTTTAAAGAGTCAAATCACATTTAAAATGACTCGTGGTTGCAATTGCCGGCTCCCGGCTATTAAAAAAATGAAAGAAAAAACAACATAGGATCCCCCCAGTCCATACTAGGCTCTTCGGGTCTAGTATGGGTTTTAAGGGGAGCCCCACGCCAAAATTGAAAAAAAAATCTGGCTTGTGCCCCCCCAAAATCCATACCAGACCCTTACCCGGGCATGCAGCCTGGCAGGTCCTGAACCATACCAGGCCACATGCCCTCAACATGGGAGGGGGTGCTCTGGGGCAGGGAGGGCTTTGCCTCCCCCACCCCAGAGTACCTTGTCTCCATGTAGATGAAGACAAGGACCTCTTCCCGACAACCATGGGCTGTGGTTGTCGGGGTCTGCCAGTGGGGGGGGGCTTATCAGAATCTGGAAGCCCCCATTAACAATGTAAATAGGTATCGGGTACATAGTGCCCCTACCCATTCACCAAAAAAGTGAATGGGTAGGGGCACTATGTACCCATTTTTACATTTTTTTTATTTTTATTGATGCATGTCCCCAGGGCAGTACCCAGACCCCTATACCACTTTTATGGTCAATTACTTGTATATAAGCCCTCAAAATGGGCACTTTCGATTTTTCCTGTTCTGCTCCCATAGACTTCTGCTGCGAACCGAACAGTTGGGTGTTCGGCCCATCCCTAGCAGCCAACATCAGGGCTATGTCTGAATAAATGAAGGTGCTCCAGGGTTAGTGGTCAGCTCTACTCTCTGAGGCTAAAGTTGTTGCTGATTCCATGGAGATTCCCAAGGAGCTACTGAATGCTCACAAGCTTTGTAAAAAGAAGGCTGAAAAAAATGTTAAAAATCATTTGGATGCCAAAAAATATTTTCAAAGTCAGTGTGTTCTTTCCAGCAATGGATATCATTATTTCAGACCTGGATCAAAGGTTTAAATCAATGGAAGAAGTATTCACGCTTTTTTGCTCCTGTCTTGAATTTAAGGACTCTTTCGTAAGAAGAACTGAAAACTTCAACAGAAATGTGGTTCTCCGCATACTGTGAGGACTTTACTGAATCCCTACTAAGAGAGCTTCAACACCTTCAAAAAATCTACGAAGAAACATTTGTCAATCAGCTGGGTCCCTTAGAATTATTAAATCCAATTTATGAGCTGCAGATTGAAGAGATTTTTGGAGAGGTCTGTATTGCCCTTAGAATTGCTACCCTTCCACTCTCAGTCGCAGAAGAAGAGAGAGCGTTCAAGCAACTTGGCCTTGATCAAAAACTATCTCCGTTCAATCATGAGTGATCAATGTCTGAACAGTCTGCCTCTTCTGTCCATTGAGCATGAACTTGCAAGACAGCTGAACTTTTGAGACCTCCTAAATGAGTTTGCTGAAGTAAAGGAATTGAGAATTTCTGATTCAAATTTGTAACACCTTTGGCAAAGTAGGAAAGGACTGGTGAAACTGGTCAGTATAAAAGTGCATCTATTTCAGAGTGTGATTTTTATGTGTCTAGACATCATTAACATTATGAAATTTGGACACTTCCTTATCACATTCACATTATTTTTTGGGTAAAGCCATTAATATGTGTACATATGCAGGCTGTGAACTTGTATATTTTATGTCAACATGAGAGACTGACATTATCACCTTTGGATGGAAGTGACTGGAATTACTTTCTTTCAGTTTTAAGAGGTGGATGTTCAATATTTTGTGGATGCAGCTTTTGGCTTCAAGGGTATCACAGCAGCACATAATTGGTAAGCTGCAGTATATTGTTTGTGTTTTGGTTTAATACAACTTAAACCACTTCAGGTACACTGTACAGGGACTAGGGATGGGCCAAACACCCCCCTGTTCGGTTCGCACCAGAACATCCCGAACAGGGAAAAAGTTCTAGCGTACATACGAACTCTATTAAATTCCATGGGAAACAAACATGAAAAATCAAAAGTCCTCATTTTAAAGGCTTATAAGTTATTGCCATAAAAAGTGTATGGGGACCTGGGTACTGTCGTGGGGTATATGTATCAATGCAAACATTTTTCTTTTAAAACAATTGTTTTTAAAGGAGCAATGATTTTAATAATGCTTAAAGTGAAACAAAAAAAATGAAAAAAATCCTTTAAATATTGTGAATGGGGGGTTCCCTTATTGTGCATGTAAAGTGGTACTTATGTGCAATGTATGGAGCCTGCTGAAGCAATACTGACATTTCCAAAGGAAAAAATGTCATTTAAACTTGCTTGTGGCTGTACTGTATTGTCGGCTCCCGGCAATACAGATTAAAAAAAAAAAAAAAAAAACGGTATAGGCCCCCCCAGTCCAAACCAGACCCTTTGGGTCTGGTGTGGATTTTAAGGGGAACCCCATGCCAAAATTTTAAATAAAAATGGTGTGGGATCACCCCCCAAAATCCATACCAGACCCTTATCCTAGCATGCAGCCTGGCAGGTCAGGAAAGGGGGGGGGATGAGCCAGTGCCCCCCCTCCTGAACAATACCAGGCCACATGCCCTCAACATGGGGGGTGGGTGCTTCGGAATAGGGGGGCTCTGCCCCCCCTCCCCCCAAAGCACCTTGTCCCCATGTTGATGGGGTCAAGGGCCTCTTCCCGACAACCCTGGGCTGTGGTTGTCGGGGTCAAGGGTGGGGGGGGGCTTATCGGAATCTGGAAGCCCCCTTTTACAAGGGGGCCCCCAGATCCTGGCCCCCTCCTATGTGAATGGGTATCAGATACATTATACCCCTACCCATTCACCAAAAAAGTGTAAAAAAGTAAAAACCACAGAACACAGTTTTTGACAAGTCCTTAATTAAAAATAAAAAAAAAATATTGTCCCTCAATGTAAATCCATCGTCAATCACGACGCCCACCGGACCCGAAAGGTAGAAAAAAATTAAACGCTTCACCACTTAAGAGACTACCCACCGTCTGCCCAATCTTCAGCTTTGACAGTTCTTTTTTAGGCAAGGGGCGGGCCACCCGGCTACTTCACCCGGTGGCACCGCCCCTTCTGATGTCACATAACCTTTTTCTGTTATCTAATAATTAGTGCCACAAACCACAAGACTGTATGGGTTCCATCTCACGCCTTTGGCTCCTGTTAGAGCTTGCAGGCGCTAAAGGAAAAATGTTTAGAGTTCTTAAGTGGTGCAGCCTAATGTCTTCTCTTACACAAGCAACTTAGTTTGGAACTAAAATAAATTACATTATTTAATTGGTATTTTATGCAAAGAGCTTAAATGGAAAGATCTTTACTGAAATTTGTGCTGCAATGTTGTCATTTATTAGTGTAATAACTCTGTTCTGAAGACATAAATGACAATAAAAATCTGTACTTACTATCTGAAGCCATGCGTTTGTAATCAAGACTTGATTCTTTTCATCCTAGGAGAAAAAAATTCATTTGGTTAATTAGTCAATGTTTTAAAATTGCTGTTTAGTATTTATATTTCAAGCACCAATGTGCACATTCTAGCACAGAAGTTCCTAAAGGATACGTGTCATTTAACCACTTGCCTACAGTGCACTTTCACCCCCTTCCTGCCCAGACCGATTTTCAGCTTTCAGCGCTCTCACACTTTGACTGAGAATTACTCAGTCATGCAACACTGTACCCATACAAAAATTGTGTCCTTTTTTTCACACAAATAGAGCTTTATTTTGATGGTATTTGATCAATACTGGGTTTTTTATTTTTTGTGCTATAAATAAAAAAAGACTGAAAATATCGTGAAAAAACGCATTTTTCTTTGTTTCTGTCATAAAATTTTGCAAATTAGTCATTTTTCTTCACAAATTTTGGCCAAAATTTATACTGCTACTTATCTTTGGTAAAAATAACCCAAGTAAGTGTATATTATTTGGTCTTTGTGAAAGTTATAGAGTCCACAAGCTATGGTGCGAATCATTGAAAATTGATCACACTTAATCACACCTGATGTACTGAAGGCCTATCTCATTTCTTGAGACACTAAAAAGTCAGGACAGTACAAATACCCCCCAAATGTCCCCTTTTTGGAAAGTAGACATTCCAAGGTATTTAATAAGGGGCATGGTGAGTTTTTTGAAGTTGTAATTTTTTCCCACAATGCTTTGCAAAATGAAGATTTTTTTTTTTTTTTTACAAATTGCCGTATTAACAGGTTATTTCTCTCACACAGCATATGTATACTTGCAACTACACCCCAAAACACATTCTACTACTCCTCCTGAGTATGGCGATACCACATGTGTGAGACTTTTTCACAGCCTGGCCACATACAGAGGCCTAACATCCAAGTAGCAGCGTCCGGCATTCTAGGAGCACAAATTACACATATAATTTCCTGACAACCTATTGCACTTTTGAAGGCCCTGGAGCACCAGGACAATGGAAACCCCCATAAAATGACCCCATTTTGGAAAGCAAACAGCCCAACTTATAATTTTTGAGGCATAATGAGTCTTTTGAATATGTCATTTTTTTCCACAAGTTTTTGGAAAATGTGGAAAGAAAATGAAAACACATTTTTTTTACACAAAGCTGTCCATTTATGCAATATTTCTAACACATAGCATGTACATAGCAAAAATTGCACCCCGAAATACATTCTGCTATTCCTCCTGAGTATGGCGATACCACATGTGTAACACTTTTTCACAGCCTGGCCACATACATAGGCCTAACATCCAAGTAGCGCTTTACACAAAGTTGTCCATTTATCCACTTTAAGACTGGGCCTATTTTTGACACTTGGTGTTTACAAGCTAAAATCATTTTTTTTGCTAGAAAACTACTTGGAACCCCCAAACACTATATATTTTTTTTTAGCAGAGACCCTAGAGAATAAAATGGAGATCGTTGCAATATTTTTTATCACACCATATTTGCGCAGCAGTCTTCCAAATGCGATTTTTTTGAAAAAAATTCACTTTTTTGAACTAAAAAATAAGAAAACAGTAAATTTAGCACAATTTTTTTCCATAATGTGAAAGATAATGTTACGTCCAGTAATTAGATACCCAACATGTCATACTTCAAAATTGCGCATGCTCACAGAATGGCGCCAAACATTGGTACTTAAAAATCCCCATAGGCAACATTTTAAAAATTTCTGCAGGTTACTAGCTTAGAGTTACAGAGGAGGTCTAGGGCTCAAATTATTGCTCTTGCTCTAACGATCGTGGCGATACCTCACATGTATGGTTTGAACACCGTTTACATATGTGGGCGGGACTTGCGTATGTGTTTGCTTCTGCGCACGAGCTAACGGGGACAGGGCGCTTTAATTTTTTTTTTTTCCTATTTATTTTATTTATTTATTTATTTTTTACACAGTTTAAAAAAAAATGTTTTGATCATTTTTATTCCTATTACAAGGAATGTAAACATCCCTTGTAATAGAAATAGGCATGACAGGTCCTCTTTATTGTGAGATCTGGGGTCAAAAAGACCTCACACCTCACAACTACACTAAAAAAGAAAAAAAAAATTGTTGAAAGAGGAAAAAAAAAAAAGAAAAAAAAAAGCGGCCTTTTAAACCTGTTGCTAGGCAACGTCTTTTGACGTAGCTCCGGTCCTCCAAGACCATAGAGTTGAGTGAGGGCCATCTTGCCCTCACTCGACTTCCTGTCTCTGAGGATCCGGGACCGGATAGTTTTCCCCGCTGCCGGCGGGTCCGGTAAGCTGGGAAAACGTCTGGGACGCGGCAGGAGGGGGGGCACCTCTTCCCCTGCACCGTAAGGGTAATTCCGCGGTGAATCTGCCACTGGGACCACCCTTATCTGAAAGCCGACCGCCTGCCGTTTCAAAAAATACCGGGGTTATGGGGGCTATCTGCTGCCATAACCCCAGTATTTAGCTTTTAATGGCCAACGCATATAGTCGTTAGGCGGTCAGTAAGTGATTGCATGTATATGGCAAACAGGTGACGATGACTGATGGGGTGACAGGTGACGATGACTGATGGGGTGACAGGTGACAATGACTGATGGGGTGACAGGTGACGATGACTGATGGGGTGGCAGGTGATGATGATTGATGAGGTGACAGGTGACGATGATTGATGAGGTGACAAGTGACGATGATTGATGGGGTGACAGATGACAATCACTGACGGGGTGACATGTGACGATGATTGATGGGGTGACAAGTGACGATCACTGATGGGGTGTCAAGTGACGATGATTGATATGGTGACAGATGACGATGACTGATGGGGTGACAGGTGACGATGACTGATGGGGTGACAGGTGACGGTGATTGATGGGGTGACAGGTGACGGGCGATGGTGACTGATGGGTGACAGGTGATGGGCGATGGTGCACGGCGGTACTGATGGCAGTCTCTGGTGACCGGTGAACTTTAGGCTACGTTCACATGTGAGCGTAGCGATCATGGGCAGAATCACTGCGATTCCGCCCGTGATCCAGAAATCATTGCAAATTGCGGAACGCCTGTGCGATGCCCGTGATTTGCAATAGCACCCCAAATGCTGTGCGATGTTGCTGCGATTTCCGCCTGCCGAATCGAGGTAACATCACGCAAACAACGCATGACGCCCCAAAGAAGCTCCTGTACCTTTTTTGGGCGTCATGCGATGTTTGCGCGATGTTACCGCGATTCGGCAGGCGGAAATGGCGGCAACATCGCACAGCGTTTGGGGTGCTATTGCAAATCACGGGCAACGCACAGGCGTCCCCGCAACTTGCAATGATTTCCGGATCGCGGGCAGAATCGCGGTGATTCTGCCCGCGATCGCTGCGCTCACATGTGTACGTTATGGGTGTCAATTTCTGGGCACTGATGAGGTGACTGTTGGGTGACAGGTGACATTGGGGGGGGGCTGAAGACTGTGTGGGGACCTTTATTTGTGTGATTTTTACTTTTGACAGGTGTACAGATCAGTAACTCACTATTTCTAGCTCTGCTCCCCTCATACTGGAAACTGTATGAGGGGAGAAGAGCTAGTAACAGTGAGTTACTGCTCTTTGTTTACATTTTGTGATCGGCTGTGAATGGATTCACAGCCGATCACTTAGTAAACAGTCACTGTCAGTGACTGTTTACTACTGCCGGTGACAGCTGTGTTCCTACGGAACACAGTGCCACCGACATGACCGCGCTGCGCGCTCCCGATCGCGCATGCGCGGTCATCTCCCGGCCGCCTCCATTGTGATCGGCTGTGTCATTGGAACACAGCCGATCACGTGGGAAACAGCCATGCCTATTGGCTGTTTTCCCCCCTGCCGGTGACCGGCTGTGTCCCGGGGACACGCCGACACCGGCAGTGCACGGCGGCGCGCCCGCGATCGCGCGCCTGCCGTGCATTTACTGGGTCACGTCATATGACGTCCGCCCAGGATAATAGCCGCACCGTCCCGCCGTCATATGACGGCGGGCGGGCGGTAAGTGGTTAAAAAAAAAAAAACATAAATGCTTTCATGTTGACCCTCTTTCTTCAGTTCTATGGGGTTGATTTATTAAAGGCAAATAGACTGTTCATGTAGTGAGTACATATTGCACTTTGCAAGAAAAGTTGCATGTTGCATGGTAATTTTCTGTTTTTTTCCTAACTTTCTTGATCTTCGGGTGTGTTCCAGGTCAATGACTTGGAAAGCACTAAAGACAGTGGGGTTTATTTACTAAAGGCGAATAGGCTGTTCACTTTGCAAGTGAAGTTGTGCTTTGCAATGGAATTGTTCCACAGAGCTTAGTGGATGTGGTGAAGTTTCACTTTGCAAAGAATACCCAATCATGTGTTTAGTTATCATTTAAAGACCAATTATGCACATAATAAAACTTAGATTTTGCCCTGGAACTGTATACTAAAATAGACCTTGATAAGTGAAACTGTTTTTTTTTTTTTTTTGGAATGTATGAAAGAGATCCATTGTAGAGATTTTTGGTTGTCTTTATCTTCACTAGGGAGATTTCATCGTACTTCCCTACGCCATGACAGTACTAGAAGGATTCACTTAAACGATGAAGCATTCAGCAATAAAAACAGTTCTTTAATGGAGTAGAAATTGGGTTACTATCCATTGGAGATACTGAGTTCTCCCAGACAGGGTTACAGAGCGAATTAAAATCCCAGACAGGGGTTTTTAACTTTTGTAGCCACCCTGCCCCAAGCAGGTGTGTCTATTTAAATTTAGTGGTGCTAAGTTGCAATCATCTTAGCTGAATTGATAGTTCAGCTTTCTTTTATCTAGACTCTGATTACTGTTTGTATTTGTCTGCTACCAGGAGGTGTCAATGGTGCCTCTGGCGATAGTGTGAGAGGCTGAAATAATCAGAGCTATGAACATTTATCTATCCCTGAACAACTAGGAGGTTTATTGCCAGTGGTGCAGGTTGGGAGAGGGTATAAATATTCATGAAGTGACCTTAAGTAGTTAGTTCTTCCCTGGGCCTCTTGCCTAGGGGAAGGATGTTGTTGGCTGCTAAATCCTCTCGGGAATGCTGCCTAAAGAGGGTGATCATGTGGCTGGACCAAGGCTTGAATCATGCCATAATACGCCTGCTGCTGTATTTAAGTCATGCTAAATGCCAAAGTTAAAAATGTGTATAACCAAAGTATGTGATGTTAGACTACAGTGTTGCTGACATCGTCAACTGACATGCCCAGGATATACAGTAGTATGACGTTAAATCTCTCACAAATCTCTCAGGAAGGAGTTGAAGAAATGGGACAATTGAAAAGTTTTAACGGCCCCAGCGCAATGAATTTGTGATATCATTTTTGAATCATGGGTAAGGTTTTATGTTTTATTTTATTTAATTTTAATAACTGCCATTCTTTGGAAAAATCACAGTTCACATTCAGAGATGAATCCAATGGAGAACATAGATGTTCTTAGGTCTTTAAGGAAATTTCCATTTTAAATTTCATAAGCATGTCAACATAACCCTTAATGTTATCGTCATCATTTTCATCACAATTAAAGACTGTCATTTTGGTCATTTTCAGTTTGTCAAACATTTACTTTGTGGTATAACTGCACTCAGAAAATACAGTGCTATTTTCACACTACTTCATACACACGGACAGTTTTTAAGCAGTGTCATTGTAGGCTGTGAGGGTCTGTCAATGAATGAGGATCAGATTTGGTTTAGATTTAGAAAAATCCTGTTTTTTTTTTTTGTTTCTTGTCCTGTGTGTGTGGTGCAACAACCTACTGCATTAAAGAATCTAATGTCCAAACAAATCTATAATACATTCCAGAACCCAAAGTGCTGTTAGAGGCAATACAGTTCTATTTCCTTATGCTATTTACTGCCCCCAGTAAAAATAAATAAATATAAAGCATAAAATAGCAGTGGACTTAGAAAAATTATGTTTCCATTCATATTGTCTGAACATCTTTCTAGGATTGTGTTCCCTTCAAACTGTTTTCTTTACTATTCCAAATAACCCAGTAAAAGCCAATAGAGAGAAAATCTATAAGTTATAGTGGATATTCATGCTGTGAACTGCAAAAGTGAATCCACAGCGGCTACTTTAAGATGTACATTTATTTCTACTAGACCTCTCATTTGTGTATTATTATTCTAGCAAAAGTGTGACCATTCCGGAAGTAGAAATACAGTGGATAATGGTGGAGCAAAAAGTCTGTTTGTTAGTTAGATAATGAAGCAGATGTGGTGGTTAAGACAGAGGAGTGGGGACTGTGAGCTGGAAATGAGACATTGTGTCTGGGAACAGATGCAGTGTAAGCAAATGGATGAGATGTGAGGGTTGTACTATCAATGGGTGGTGGGGACGTGCTGAGGTGGGTTGAAATTTAATGCTGTGGAAGGTGGAGATACCTGAGAAGTGAGATGAGTGACAGGAAGGTGCAATTAAAGGGGTGTAAAGCATTGTGACCGGGGGAGGGGGGTGAAGTGGATGGCAGAGGGACAGTGAAAGGAGGGAGTGGGTGCATGGTGCTTTGACTAGGAAAGGTAAGGTGAAGGGAGGTACTGTGATCATAGAGGGTAAGGTGGGTAGGTGCACTTATCCTTGGAGGTAGGTGGAAGGGGGTGAAGTAGTTGTGACCAGGGATGGATTAGGTGTATGAGTTGTGGCTTTGGGGGCAGGTGGGTGGAACAGTACTGCTATCACAGGGGGTAAGGTTGGCACAGGGTGACCAGAAGAGGGGTATTAGGACATTGTTGGGGGGGGGGGCATCTGGCTGGGGGAAAGGTGAGAGGTGCTGTAAACAAATATAGGGGTGAGTTGGGGTTTGGGCAACTAATGGGCGTGAAGTGGCTCATAGATACGGCGGCAATGGTGTGTGAGGTGGGTGAGAGGCACTTTGACTGAGTGTAGGTGGGTAGGAGGTGCTATACACTGTGCTGTAGTGCAGGGTAGTTCTATGTTTAGTTTCTAGAGCTGTTACATTTTGCTACTTTCTTCAGGCTGCCTAAACAGAACATGTGTGCTGACATGATGGTAGGACTGCCAGCGCACCTCTGTTCAGGGAATGTGGAAGTAGTAGCACAATGTAACTTAGTTTAGTAGTAAGATTAGGTTTAGGGATTATGTTAGTGTTATGGGTTCAGTTAAAATGTTAAGGTTAAAGTTATGGTTAATGTTTTAGCTGGGATGATAAATGGTAAGGTTTGGGGAGGGCAAATTGTTAATGTGTATGAAGTGAAAAAACTTTTGTATTATACGTTTGAATAGAGTAGGGAAAAAAATTAGAATCCCTGTCAGTTTTGTGATGCTCAAGATACATCATACCATACTGTGAATACTTCTGAGCCATAAAGAAGCCATCACATGAACTGGTAACACAGAATTCAAGTTGAAAGTGAATTAATTCCTGCAGGAAATTTCCCCTTTCATAGAGACTCAATGGGACATAGACTATTGGTTGGCTCACCAACATCGCCAAGTATATCCTGATGGAGCATCCAGTATTTCTTATGGATTACGAAAGATCCCCAAGAGATTCCAATCCCCCTAAACTCTGACCCATCTTTTACAAATGAAGTAATATTATCCAAACATTAGGTAAATGTCTTTATTATTCTGGGTTATACATGTTTTTGTGCTGCCCTGCATTTTCAAATAGGTAGTCAGATGACTTTCACCTGAGGTCAGTTGAATTTATGTTTATAATATAATTCTGTGTTGGGACCATCCGTCTTGTTCTGTCCGCCATCTTGATAATGAGGAATGACACATCTTCAAAATGTTGGTGTATGCTATGGTATGGGACTTCATATCATAGAAGTCTTCCCAATGGCCAAGAAAAAAGACACCAGGCCCTGAAGAAGAGCATTATAAGAAAGGTTGCTGCAGCCACCCCACAATAAAGTTCACTAGAGAGTTAGAGTTAAAGTGATTCTAAAGGCAGAAGGTTTTATTTTCTTAATGCATTCAATGCATTAAAGTGATTGTAAAGTCTATTTTTTTTAAATACCAAACATGTTATACTTACCTGCTCTATGCAGTTGGTTTTGCACAGAGCAGCCTGGATTCTCCTCTTCTCGGGGTTCCTCTTCGGAGCTCCTGGCCTCTCCTTCCTCTTGAGTGCCTCCACAGCAAGCAGATTGCTATGGGGGCACCCGAGCCGAGACACAGCTCCCTGTGTCCATTCAGACAAGGAGCCGCGACCTGGCCCGCCCCTCTCTCTCCTGATTGGCTGAATGCTTTTGATTGAGAGCAGTGGGAGCCAATCACACCGTGCTGCTCTCTCAGTCAATGAGGAGGGGAGTCCCAGGCAGCTTAGACATTCCGGGAACATCACTGGATTGAGATGGGCTCAGGTAAGTATTAGGGGGGTTGAAGGGGGCTGCTGCACACAAAAGGCTTTTTTTTATCTTAATGTATTAAGATAACAAAAAGCCTTTTGCCTTTACAATCCCTTTAGAATAAAAAAAAAACCTTCAGTGTGCAGCAGCCCCCCTCAGCCCCCCTAATACTTAGCCCCATCTCGATCCAGCGATGTGCATGAGTGCCTCGGCCATCAGGTACATCTTGGTTGGCTGAGACACAGTAGAGAGATAGTTCTCGCTGCTGTCAGTCAAAGTCAGTTAGCCAATGAGGAGAGAGCAGGGGCAGTGCCGAACCATGGCTCTATGTCTGAATGGACACACAGAGCTGTGGCTCAGCTTGGGTGCTGTGGCTCAGCTTGGGTGCCCCAATAGCAAAGTGCTTACTGTGGGGGCACTCGAGAAGAGGGAGGGGCCAGAGAAGTGGAGGACTGGACTGCTCTATGCAAAATCACTGCACAGAGCAGGTAAGTATAACATGTTTGTTATTTTTAAACAAAAAAGACTTTAGTATCACTAAGTTTTAAAGTTGTTAGGAAAAAAAAAAATCAACTCCACAAACTTTACCAAAAGGTTAATAGTGCCAAGAACTTCTGTTATGCAGCATTAGCATTCCAAAAAGTGGTTTTACTTATATAGTTTAAAAAAGATCTGTTACCGTGTCATTGGCATTAATGCCAATGCACTGTCACTCTAACCTCCATGCAAAAAATATTATAATGCTTTATTAATTCTAGCACTACTAACTGTGACAGTCCATAATATAAGGTACAACTGTAGCATTGTTTTCTCTGCAATTCATGTTAGGAAACATATTTCCTAAGGGAACTATTTTTGTACAGGCACAACAAACCTTACTCACTTTAAAAATCTGGCCATGCCCTTAGAAAATTTCTGTTCTGATTGGGTATTTGTAATAAATACAGATTTTCTGGGCCAGTTTCTGGGCAGATATAAAAGACACAAATTCATGATGTAGTTCTGTAATCATTAGTACATCATTAAAGCTGAACCTCAGGCAGAAGAAAAAAGAAGCAACCGATAATGGCGACCAGTTACTGCAGCCCGTTCCTATAACAAGTGTATAGTTGCATCACTGGCCCCCGTGCATGAATCCTGGGCAGCACTGACATCAGTGAAACTATTGTTTAGGTTTGTCCTCCCATTACATAGTTTGGGTAAATCAAAAGCAGATTTTACAAAGATGGTACAATCAGATTGTTTAGCATATGGCCAGCTTAAAGTGATTGTAACTGTCACCTTGTTATAATAACCCATTCAGTTTAAAATAGAAATGAAAGGCAAAACATTTTGTATAGATATAAAAATACATTATAAATACCTTTTTTTATCACATTCCCTCTATCCTCAGCTGCATAAGAGCTGGGGGAGGAAAGGCAGCAGCACACTGAGCTTCCCAGTTAAAGGCTGTGCTGCAGGGGCATGTCAAGACAAGTCTTCTCATTGGAGGAGAGCAGGCTGATTTCCCAGCACAGCTAGAGAACTGACCATGGCGTGCTCTCCTACTTAGTGTCGTCAGTTTTTAAAAGTTAAGCAAAGAGACTGGCAGGAACTCAAGGGCTTTACCACAAAGGAAGCAATACAAAGAGAACAGGATACTTTCTCATACAATTACATGGTACAGCAGGTTCATCAACTGACTGCATCAACAAGGCAGCAGTGTTGCAATCAGGTAGAAAACAAGGGTGTCTTTCTTCAGGTGCTCCAGTTCTTTACAACTCTTCTTTCACCCCCGTTCACATTGGATCAATTTCACATGCAATTTGACATGTCCAATTGCATGCCAAATTGCAGGCTATTGCTGGCAATGGCAATCACATGACACGGATGGAGTTTGCTTTGACAATTAAAAATGAATTAAATAGGTTTATTTTGTGGGGCTCAGATGCAGCGAAGATGCGCTCTTATTTCAGAAGGCAGGGGAAGGGTACCTTAACACTGAATATGGGTTTGAAATCAGCTGAACCTGAATTTCAGTGCGAGTTTGCGGGTGATTTGAATGACATTTGTTCATGCACAGATGTCTATTGAAATTGCCCCAGAAGTCATAATAAGTATTGCAGGAACTACTTTTTTTAAATTGATGCGGCGCCACAAAGTCCATTCGCCCTTAGCTTAAGCATGCAGGCAGGAGAGTGCACTTAGCTGAGAAAACCCCTCCTCCTCTCCTCCTTTTCTGAAGACTCCTGGGTTACCTATGTAGCAAACTCCTAGGTAGGTGTAGAGAGAGTATAGTTTTTAGGTCTTTCTGCTTACCAGTGAGATTGCCAGGTAAATTTATATTGCTCTCTGCCTACCAGAGAGCAGGATCCATTGGTACATTCTGTTTATGGTTCTCAGGTGCAGCTCAGCTTGTCTGAAATTTTTCAAACTGGTCCAATAGGGAGGAATATTGGATATTGGTAGGAAACCTGACAAGTGAAGGCACAGGCATTGTTACAGCCCTGGTGATTGGCAGAGCAAAGTGCATTGGTGCATGCTGGGTGACTGTATAAATGCAAACGGCACATGTGCTCAGGGTCTTCGGCTGGAGAGCGGGGTCCCGGAGGGAGGGGATGGTTGCCCCTCCTCTGTAGAAGCTGCCATGTGGCCTTGGGTAGTTGAGCTGAGAGCCTGAATGTCAGAGAGGAGCTGAACCCGGAGGTCCTGCAGAGCTGACTAGAAGGGAGACACTGGATAGGATCTGATTCTGCCTACTGTGAGTACAGATCTGTGTCATGGGGCCTGTCATGTGAGGGCCATCCCTTCAGTGGAAAAGTCAGTGGACGGGTGTCAGTCAAGGGGATACTAGAGAGTGTCCTGAAGATAAAGTAGTTACATCAAGTCTGTTGCTAAAGAGAGCAAGATGACTTAAATCATCCATACAAGTGGCAGTATGGTAAAGCAGTGTGTCTGCTTCCACAAATAACCTGGCAAGGCCAAGTGAGAGTTGTCCTTATCTACTGTGAATAGTTCAGTTGGAGTATCCCACTATTCCCTTCTCCTATCCAAGTTCCACATTAAATATAAAAAAACCAAACACCCTGAACTGTTTATTGAGTAACGAGCAAATGGGAGTATAAAGGGATATGTGAAAAATCCCCTGGATACTGTCTGCAGGTAATCTGAGTAAGACCCAAGAAGTCATCACAAAGCAAGTCCTACGTGTCAGGACCCAGACTTGAACCTGGGACTTCAACTGTGTCTGGCAATGACTCTGCTTACCGAGAAACCTGGAATGCTGGACAGCTCCCTGGAAAAATCCTTGAATGATCCAGCTGTCAATCGTAATTACCTTGAACCTTTTGCTCCTCCCATTAACTGATTTAAGCCATGTCTCTGCACTTCCTGTTATGCCAGAAAATTGTGCCTTCACCAGCCAATATCTCGCTTGTCTCTCCTGCTGCCGCCGTATCTTCGCTACCATTCATTATCGACATTTGGCTTGTTCCTCTTCTACACTTCTGCTTAAAGCGGTTGTATACTGCCTAAAAAAAAAAAACAAACCCTGCAAGACAAAGGCATAATGAGATAGTATGCATTGCATACTAGCTCATTATGAAATACTTACCTTAAAACTAAGCCCCGACACGGACCCCCGGACACTGCTGTGGGAGCTGACATGCTCCCTCTGTGTCTCTTTCGGGTTCGTCGGCTCTGGTGCTGTGAGTGGCCGGAGCCGCGATGACGTCACTCCTGGGCATGCGCGCGGGAGTTACTTTCCGGCAAGTGCCCGTCAAGGAACTCTGAAGGTCCGCCGGACCTTCAGAGCGCATGTACCTCTAGCGTCAGAGGCTGCATGCAGGGCAAATATCTCCTAAACCGTGCAGGTTTAGGAGATATTAATTGTACCCAGGGCTTTTTTTCTCAGAGAATAGGTGCAGGAACTCCTCCTTTCTGGGTATCCCCTTGTATCCACCCCTATCAACCTTCGAGCATCGTTCCTTGGTTCCAAACCCCATCCATCTCCCAGTACTGCCCCTGTCAGAGAATATAGAACCAAGTAACATTTGTGATATAAAGTAATTTGCATGGCATTTGTTAACGATAACAAGAAAAGCAGTAAAATAGATCCCATGCAGCCAGGAACACTGGATTCCCCGGCAACAATGGACCACCTGCAACAAAATACTCCCCCACCCAGCAACAATAGACCCCCGGCAGCAAAAACAGATCCCACCCGCAGCCAGCATCAATAGACTCTCCAGATCCCTCCCAGCAACAACTGACTTCCAGCAACAGAAGAGCCACCTTCAGCAACAATAGATTCCCCACAGCAACAACAGACCTCCCCCTCAGGCAAAAATAGATCCCCTCCAATGACAATAGATCCCCAGCAGCCAGCATCAATAGATCCTGTAGCACACCCCAGTACCCCTTGCCATTACATACATTTAGTGCTGGAGGTGCCGGAACTGCGTTCCCCCGCGTTCCCGCAGAAAAAAAGCCCTGATTGTACCTACAGCTAAGCCTTGTTATAGGCTTACCTGTAGGTAAAAGAAAACCGACCTTTGGCTACTCCTTGACTACACTTCTGCTTGATTCCTACCTGCTATATCTGCTACTGGACCCTGGCTTGCTCACCTCCCGGTGGGGCGGTCCTGAGGACCGTGACCTGATACTAACACGCAGCAAAATCAATCTCCACCATCAGGAGCGCTGGTGAACACCGGTTAGTACTTAGATTCCGCACCTCAGGTGAGCCTGCGTCATCTGCCAGGGTGACCTGCCTGTGTTCCTATCCCGCTGGTTCCTGTGTTAGCTGCACTGCTATAGCTACTGGTCTTCCAACCTGACCCCTGATCGTGACATACAGTGCTACACTTAAAAGTAACCCAACTGTTGAACATCCTGAAGAACCCTGGGAGGTATGGCATCATTTGCCTAGGCAATAAACCAGGAAGTAACTGAATAAATGTAAACAAAAAAATGTTTAAATATTATATATTTCCCTATCTATTTACAAATTCTAGCAGCATGAGGATTAAACAAAATTCTGCCTTTGTCAGTCACAGTAGAATGCTGCATCTAGCCGAGAGACTGACAGGGAGTTCCTATGAGTAAATAAACCAAGGTGAGTTCTCTGCTGACTTGCTGCTGCTGCTGTGAAAATCTGGAGGGGAGCCATGTGATTTCACTAGGAATAAAACTTGGATCATTTCCATAAAGAAGCCATGTAAGTGTAGAATTCTTATTAAGATTAAAAAAAGATGGAATAAAAGAACTCACTTTAAATATAATATTTTTAATTCAAGCAGTGTAAGCATTCACATTCTCTTGCAGACCCTGTACAGCTGGAGTTTGTGACAAAGATGCAGCACAAGCAAGTTTATGGTGCTTGTAGAGGCATGCTGATAGGAAGAGAAAGCACAATGACATAGAGGTAAGCTCATCACTGTGCTGCTTCTCCTTCACTGGGCAGTCCCAGGCTAAAGCAGGTCCGGGATCAACTGGGCTTGGAGGAAGTGATTCAAATGATGCTGACCATGAAAGGTTAAGTTCACCTTTTGTATGTTACATGTTACACCCATATTCAGAGTGCAACATGTAACATGTTACAGATGTACCAGCCTTCACACCCGCCCCCCCCATCCTCGTTGCTAGAGCGACCAGGGGATCTTCTCCCCCCACCCGCTGTCACAAACTAAAGGAAACGTGGCTGTGCGGGACTCTGCCCAGCTGTGTCATCCTTGTTCTGTGAATGGGAAAATTGCAAGTCCCGACAGCCTTTTCTGGCTGTCGGCTTGTACTTCTCAGTGAACTACTAGGGCACTGTTAAGCACTCTAGTAGTTCATTGAGTCTTCCTCAGTGTAACTGCCAGCCCATATCAGAAGTGTGGCCAGACAGCTACAATGACAGTTTGCAGGACCGTGAAATTACACCCACGATCTGCTGATCATGTGTGCAATGCTTTAAAGGGTTCTTACCATAGGTGTGCGCAAGGGGTGTGCCTGGGCACGCCCTAATCACTGCGCGCAGTGCCGATTCCTCCTCCTGGCCAGGCTTCCCCCGTGTTGTGACTCTCACCTCAATGATGTTGACTTCCCTTCTCTCCACTCCCCTGGCTGTTACAGGGGCGAATAGGGAAGTGACTAGAACATATGTCATTTACTGGCTCATTCCTTTTCTAAATGACCACCGTGAACACACACTCACTCACTGTGTTCATTAATAACCGAAGCATAATAAACACAGTTTACTATGCTTCAGTTTGTGAATGAACAGGAAGCCGCTCAGCACAGAGCTCTTCCCATTTATTCACTGTCCAGTGCAACTGAGGCTGCAGAGAAAGGCATGTGTGTTTGAGCAATAGGCTGCACACACCTATGGTCCTAACAAAAAATAAATAAATGTATATTTCTTACCTGCAAAAAAGTTTGCAATTATTTTTTTGTGAAAAGTGAAATTATCCTTTAAGCGAAGATCATTCAGTAGCAGAAAATGAGCATGGGGGTGTTGTGACATTCTGAATTAAAGCTAAATATTGCCGCAGTTTTATGTCTTAATGGACTACTCATTTATATCTTGTTGTTTTTGTTGTTTTTGGCTGCAGGTCGGCTTGAAGATTATTTTATTTATATGTCATCTCTTGTATAGCTCAACAGAAAAGATCAGTCTTTGTTACAGGCTTTTTCTAAGGGATTAAAAGGATGCTTAGCAATAGCATATAGCACGGTTTCTCAACCAGTGTGCCGTGGCACACTGGTGTGCCGTGACGGGTCCCCAGGTGTGCCACGACAAAATGACCCCCAACCTATGCATTAATAAGTAATCTGCTCTTTAATGATTGCTTGCTGGTCTGCTGGCTGATCAATTGTTACAGCGGTGTCGGTCTGGTGCCAGTCCGCTGTCTAATACTCAAATCCCACTTCGACAGGCACTCGAGAAGCTGTGCGGGCCTCCCAACCCGCTTTCTGCCAACCAATGACATCATCAGTTGCTATGGGCGGATCGGGCGCACAAGCAAGGGCTTGCTGGACGTTAGAGCCGGGAAACGCTGGCTGGTGCAAGAGGAGAAAAACCGGGAAGGAGGATCTTCTACATTTTCATGTTCGTTACCTGCGGTTTCTTATAGACTTCTATTATGTCCCTTATTTTTGGGGTGCTTTCAAAAAATACACCAAAAATGTAGGTGTGCCTCGAGATTCTGCCAGATTGTAAAGGGTGCCTTGGTTGAAAAAAGGTTGAAAAACACTGGCATATAGTACTCTTAGCTAAAGGCTATAGATTTTCTGTTTTTTAACTTTAATCATTTAATAGTCAAGCTCTTTGAATTTCTTATTGCCAAAAAAAAAAAAAGAAAACAACTTGCAAAACTAAGCTTTAAAAATATAAGCATTTGGAGCATATCAAAGCTGATCCAATAAATACAGTGCAATGACAATAAAGGAAAAGATAAAATGCTAGCTGTAATTACTATGTCTCAAAGTATTACAATATAGTACACATTATTGTGCGTTTCAATTGTGAACAGTCTAGCAATGGAACGTAGCATTGTAAATATAAAGGCATTATTGTCTCAAAATGTAAGCCCATTTGTGGAGACATGAGCAATGAGTCTGGCACAAAAAATTAAAGCTTATATAACCTGTGGTCACTTCACTTATCACTTTGCTTTGGAGTAAAACAAGTTAAGCGTTGATAATGTTATGTAAAAAGTATTTTAAATAACAGATGGTATTGGTATGGGAATGTACACATAAAAAACGCATTTTAAGTGGCAGACAGGATTGACCCTCAGGCACCAGCACTCTATTACAAGCTTACTGGAGTCTTTCTAATATTCAAAAAATATGCACAATTTCATTACAGAAAGGAAACAAATTGGAACACTAGTTTATTTTTAAAGTAATCAAAAATGATACACCATAGGGTTGGGATTTATATGTTTTTAAATAATACTGTTCAGTTGTCAGTAGATATTAGAAGCCTAAAGCGTATCTAAACCCAGGAACAAAAAGGTAATAAATTGCAGCTTGCCAGTTCTTTGATGTCAGGTTTTTCCTTGATTTTCACCTGATGATCCTAAAAGTAATATACAGGGGTATATGTGACAAACATTCGCACAGCAGCAAAAAAAATTGCTGTATTTTTTCTACTATGATTTTTTCCTATGACCAACAGCACCATCCAGAGGCCATAATGTGGTATTTTTCCTATCATATTAGAAAAAATAAACTTTGTTGCAGCTATGCAAATATTTGTCATAATTATACTGCACTTGTTTTTATTTTTATAGATAGACCCCCTGGTGTCCTATGGTTGGAATACTCCCTCATTGTATTAACATCTTTGAGAAGTCTTAAGCCCCGTACACACGTTGCGATTGTCGGCCGCAAATATTCGGCCGCCGACCGATCGGCCGATTGTAGGCTTGTTAGTATGATGCTTCCGACAGCCGACAGCGCATTTTCGCCCGAACAGAATCTGTCCTGCAGGCATTAAAATTTTTGTATGCCGACACCAGAACGGCCGATTGTTCGCCAGTCAGTACAGATTTCGGCCGACAGGCAGCAGATTTGCAAGACTGGCCATGCTCAGAAAAGAAAAAAGACAAGGAAAGTTACCCATCACATGACATCACTTCTGCAGTTGGCCGTTGTTGGCCGACAAAATTTGTGTGCAGTCTTTTGCAGTTTTCAACAGACACGACAGCCCTGGACAAAAGACGGCCGATCGTTCGGCCGACGATTGGTACGTGTGTACGGGGCTTTACAGTGATCTAATGTCTTGTAACTGAAGTGTTCATTTAATTATAGTGTGATGATGTATCAAGTATTGAGAAGCAACCACACACATTTAGATAATAGGGTTTGGGCTAATGGCATTTATATGTGATGTGTGATATGGTATTTAGTGCAGCCCTGGCTGGAGAAATATTCAGACAGGATTAGGAATGTTGTGGATATTATGGCTATGACCCTATGATGCTACTCATCTGTTATTATTATTATACAGGATTAATATAGCGCCAACAGTTTGCACAGCACTTTACAATATAAAGGGAGACCCTGTTCGTAAGAGGGTGGGGCAAGTGGTACAAAAAACTATAACAGGGAAGGATGAGTTGGTGAAAGTGATAAAAGTTCAGTTAGTTGGAGGCACAAAAGGCTTCCATGAAGAGATTAGTTTTCAGGGATCGCCTAAAGTCAGCCAGAGCAAGAGATAGCTGGACAGATTGAGGTAGAGAGTTCTATAGGATGAGAGAGGCTCTGGAGAAGTCCTAGAAACGAGCATGGGAGGAGGAGGCAAGGGAGCTTGAGAGCTGGAGGTCTTGAGAGGAGTGGAGAGGATGATTTAGGTGATATTTGGAGATAAGATTTTTGATGTAGTATGGGACAGAGCTTTTAATGGCTTTGTATTTTGTTATTAGTATTTTAAATTCGATTTGCTTGGCAATTGGAAGCCATTAGAGGGATTGGCAGAGAGGGGTGGCGGACACTGAGTGGTTGGTAAAGTGAATGAGTCTGACAGCAGCATTCATGATAGACTGAAGAGGAGAGGGGCAGGCCTATGAGAAGGGATTTGCAATGGTCAAGGAAATAACAAGGGAGTGAATGAGTAGATTGGTGGTTTCATTAGTTAAAAAGGGGCAAATTTTAGAGATGTTAGAGTCTACAAGCTTTTGAAAGTGATTGGATTTGGGGCTGAAAGGACAGTTCAGAGTCTAGAATTACACCCAGTACCCTGGCGTGTGGGGAGGGACTTAAATTGGCATTATTGATCTTGATGGGAAAGTAATGGAGGGGCCACGGATGGGGAGGAAGATTATCAGTTCGGTTTTAGAGAGATATAATTTAAGAAAGTGGCGCGACATCCATGTTGAAATGTCAGTTAGTAAGTTAGTAATGCGAGAGGAGACTGAAGGGGTGAGGTGAGGACGGAGTAGAGAGATAGATTAGGGTGTCATCAGCACAGAGGTTTTATTGGAAACTGTGGGGGATTATCAAGTGACCAAGGGAGGAAGTGTAGATAGAGAAGAGAAGTGGTTCAATAAAAGAGCTTTGGGGGACCCCTACAGAAAGAGGAAATGGAGAGGAGGAGACAGAATTATGGAGAACACTGAAGGAGCGCTGTGATAGTTAGGAGAACCAGAATAGAGCAGAACATTGGAGACCAAGACATTGGAGTTTATTGAGAAGGAGTGGGTGGCCAAAGGCTGCAGAGAGGTCTAGTAGTAAGAGTATGGAGTAGTGGCCATTGGTTTTAGCAGTTAGCAAATCCTTAGTGGTTTTTAGTAGGACAATTTATGTGGAGTGCAGTGAGCGAAAGCCAGACTGTATGGGGACTTTCCAGTGAGGTAGTAGCAAAGACAATTGTAGACTAAGCGCTTCAGAGGTGAATGGGAGCAATGAGATGGGTCCTAAGTTGTTTAGGGTGGTGGGTTACAGTGAGGGCTTTTTGCTGTAAGTATTGGAATGATATGTGAATGCTTTAAAGTGGATGGGAAGGTGCCAGTATAGAGGGAGAGATTGAAGATGTGACTGAGAGAGCATAGGATTGAAGAAGAGGGTAACCATAGTAGTTGCGTGGGAGCAGGATCCAGGGGACAATTGGTTAGGTGTGCATCTAAGAAAAGTTTGCTAACCTCTTCTGTAGTAGCCAGTTCAAAAGTGGAAAGGGGTTTACTGTGCTGTTAGACAAAGTATGGTAAATGGGGAAGATATCTGTATAGGAGGTGTCCTCACAAATTGCACAAATCTTGTTTTTGAAGTGTTAGGGTCCTTTCACACGGTTCGCTGTGCGGTGCGGACCGTTCTCTGCTCAGTGGGGATCGATCCGTCAAACCCCCGCTGAGCAGGCGGATGACAGCTCCGTCTCCGCACTGTGTGCGGAGAGGGAGGTGTCAGAGCCCCGCTACTTTCTATGGGGGAATCGGATGAGAGCGGACCGCCTGTCCGCTCTCATCCAATCCCATCCCCTGGATGGATGGAAAATAGGGTTTCCACCCGTCCGGATTTCACGGACAGGATCGGATGCGGATGGCAGCAGGTGTCAGCGGACATGTCTCCGCTGACATCTGCTGCCCCATAGGGATACATGGAGGATCCGATCAGATCCGCCTAGAAAACTGACAGGCGAATCTGATAGGATCGCTTGTGTGAAAGGAGCCTTAGGTAATCTCTTGGGCAGTGACTGAGTTAGTGGGTAGAGGGGGTAGGGGAAAAAAGCAGAGAGTTAATGGTAGAGAAGTGCTGACGAGGATTGGATGACAGGGCATTAAAAGGAGTTAAAAAGTAAGTTTGTTTGGCAACATAAAACACAAATACAAAAACATCCAGAAACCAAGTTTCTCAACACGCAAGGTTGTACCATGGCAAAATCAAAGCTATATTCTTAACAATCATGTACCCGGAATAATATCTAGTACCAACTCGTGTGTGGAATCCCTTGGGGGCTTGAGTTGGAATGCTGCTAGGTTTGTGTCCTTTTGGGTCCCCTAGCCACTTAAGCCCCGGAAGATTTTACCCCCTTCCTGACCAGGGGGTATTTTGCGATTCGGCACTGCGTGACTTTAACGGACAATTTTTCCCACAAGCAGAGCTTTCTTTTGGTGGTATTTGATCACCTGTGCGATTTTTTGATCATGCGCTATAAACAAAAAAAGAGCGTCAATTTTGCAAAAATAACAATATTTTTCACATTTTTTTATATGAAATTCCCCCCCAAAAAAATGTAAAAATCAAGATTTTTTAACATTTTCGGCCAATTTGTTTTATGCTACATATGTTTGGCAAAAAAATATCACAAAAAGCGTATTTTGATTGGTTTGAGCAAAATTTATCGCGTTTACTAACAAGGGGAAAGATTTTTGTCATTTTTGTTGTTTTTTTTTAACGCGTAATGGCGGTGATCTGCGATCTTTTTGCGGTACTGCGACATTGCGGTGGACAGATCGGACCCTTGACTGACATTTTTGACACTTTTGGGGTTACCAGTGACATTACTGCAGTAATCAGTGCTATACATATGCACTGTTACTGTAAAAATACACTGGTAGTGAAGGGGTTAACTTTATTTGAGAGGGAGGGGCTGTGTGTGTCCCTAGGGGTGTGATTCTAACTGTGATTGGCTGTGGCTTGAAGTGTAGGAACAATGATCAACGGTCCTACATAGTAGAACCGTATGATCACTGTTTCTACACAGGGGAGAATGACAGGCGGCTTCTTTACACTAGCCGCCTGCTTTTCTCCCGCTGTCACGGACGATCGTGAGTGAGCGGCGGACATCGGGTCCGCCACTCACACGCGCGGGGGGTCCGTGACCGCGCGGGAGTGGGAGCGCGCCTCCGACGGCGCACGCTCGCTCCCCAGTGCCTCACAGGCTAGTGACGTACCGATACGTCACTTTGCCTGTGAGGGGCTGACCACCGCAGTATATGTACTTGCGGCGGTCGGCAAGTGGCTAGACTATATTCACTAAAATATAATTCCTGTTGACTATAGGAATGGATCTTTACATTCCTCGTCTGATAGGGCCAAAAGGTTAAATATATTATTCCATAGGGCAGGGGAATATATTCAATGTAATTCAGAGTTCAGTTCCTTAAGAAATATCGTAGGGATAAACCAATACTTCCTTATCCAAATCCAATCAAGGTAGGATTGCTCATTAGACTCAGCTGTTAGTATAAACGTATTGCATTATCAGGGATGCAGCAGGGCTTAAAGCGGAGTGCCGGCCAAAAAAACATTTTTAAGATAAAAATACCCCGTAATCCTAACATATCCCCAATTACACTAACACTATTTCCACATTACAGTACAATACAGTAATTGAATATAGATAAATTCTTACCTTTAAAATTGATTGCAGAGCGCGGTCATCTCCGGTGTGGGTGTCTGAAGCTGCTGTGTCCCTCTTCCTGGTTTTTGGCTACCCAGAATGCCGATCGCAATCTCGCACATGCGCTGTAGATTGCGATCGGCAATCAAAGGAGCAGCCGGCCATGCCCATTGCCTCCTGGGATTGATGACGCACATCTCCCAGGGCGCAATGCGAAACCGGAAGTGATGTCCGGGGCCATGGCCGCAGAAGGAGGAAGTCGGACAAAGATTCCCCTAAAATAAGGTAAGTGACCCCAAAAAAAATATATATATTGGCCAATTCTTTTTTAACATGCTTCTCCCTACAGGAATCCGTAAAGAAGAAAATGAGGGTGGAACTCCGCTTTAAGCAAATAGTTTATGCAGCATAGTAGAAAGCTGACACGGCAAGCAAGGGAGAAAGAAGGAAGCAGCAGCATGTAGCAAATAAAAAGGCAGCAGATCACACAAATGGGTTAGTGTGGAGATCAATGCTTAAATTCTTTCTTCACTGCCACTAGCAATTCTGCAGGCAAAGTACACAGGCATTGCCCACCCTGCAGCAGCATGTATAAAAGGGGGCTTCATGACAGCTTCCTGGTGGGATCACTCAGGTGGGTTTAGACTAGGATTCAAACACACCTGAGCTAATCCCTATTCTTGATGAAAGTGAATAAAAGAGCAATTCATTCCAAATCATCTGTGCTACATAGGTGGACTAAAAAGCATATTGGCTTCTTGCATTCTTGCATTGTCTGGAACTGTACACTCTAGCCACTATTGGGGCCTAGTACCCAAGCACAAACACATAGGAGGAAGTCACATACTCCTCCATATCTAAAAGAACCAGAAAGTTTTGCTGAGGTAGTAGAAGGAGCAGAGGGCAGCACTGGCAAGGTAAGTCTCAGTGGGTCAGGGGGTCTTTTACACTTATATTGTGTCTTTAAATCCTCTTTCATTTGATGGTCTTCAAAGTAGTACTATAAAGAATAAGTCAAAGCACAGCAGTGTGAAACATGTCGTCATGGCAACCCTGATGCTTTCCAGGCCGGGTCCCGACGCTTGCTGACGCCGCTTCCGAGTAGCGGCCTCCGCTGTGGATACCTCTGGTTGGCGGCTCCGCGGCACGTCTACACTGCTTCAGTGCGAGCAGCCACACTATCGGGTGGGAGGAAGCCACGCCACCCTACCGGCTGGTCTGGTCTGCTTTTGGCACATAAGATCCGTCTCCCTCCTGCCTGGTTCCCTGTTGTGATCATCTACACAGTTCCAGGTCACCCAGCGGCTCGGTCATCCTGTGACCCCCAGCAACGCCACAGATCTGGTTTGGTGGTTTGGAACACATTCTATTATGTTTTAATTATCACTATATATATTTTTTATAAATAAACTTTTCAAGGTTTTCCATCAAGCCTGCCTGAGTTACATTGTAGACTATGTACCGTGGGATAGCGCTGCTGCCCCTCCCCCCCATTCACAGAATAAGTCAAATGCCTATCGTATTTTCTAAGGGCTTGTCATGCCTACAGCATAGGGTTTAAAGAATAAGTTCACCTTTTAAAAAAAAAAATGCACTCCTTTTTGCAGGTAAAAAAATGTTCATTATTAATTTTTTTTATCTGGAGCCTGCAAAGCATCACACTGATCAGCACTCAGCAGATGGTGAGTGCCTTGCAGGACTCCTGCAGACTTCTAAAGCCTAGTACACATGCAACGAATTTCCACCGACTGGTCGTCCGTCTTTTGTCCAGAGTTGTGTTTTGTTGGTTGGAATGTGCTCTAGACTGCACACCAGAATTTTGTCGGCCGAAAAGTCGGAGTCGGTTGTCGAGAGCACCATACTAACAAGCCGAAAATCGGCAGATCGGTCGTCAGACGAAAATTCCCGGCTGAATTTCGACGCGTGTGTACGAGGCTTAAGTGTATTTGTCTGACAGATACACAATGACAGGAAGAATGAATAACTACCAGAGCGCACAACAGCACCATGGTAGTTCATTGAAACTACAAGCCAACAGCCACAAAGGCTGCTGGGACTTGTAGTTTCCCATTTACAGAGGACTGTGAATAAATGACGTGGCTGGGTGGGCAGAGCCACTATAGACTCAGTCTATAGAGATGCATGTCCATAGAATTACTATATTGTATATACTATCACTGATACTATCATCTTCTGAAATGTATACATTCAAAGCGATCTCCTGCTTGCTGACATAATGAACGGACCATTTGATGTACTAGCAACTAACGGAGATCCCCTCCTTCACCCCCTTGTAAAGTATTGTGAGGCACTTGTCCCATCAAGATTTATAATGGCATGAAATGATTAGTGTAGCACCCTCCTAGGTAGGTGCTAGAGAAGAGTATAGTTTTTAAGTCTTTCTGCTTACCAGAGAGATTGCCAGGTACATTTATATTGCTCTCTGCCTACCAGAGAGCAGGATCCATTGGTAGGGTCTGCTCATGGTCCTCAGGTACAGCTCAGCCTGTCTGAAATGTTTCACACTGGTCCAATTGGGAGGCATATTGGACGGTGGGAGGAAAGCTGATAAATGGGGGCACAGTCATTGTTACAGCCCTGGTGATTGGCAGAGGAAAGTGCCTCGGTGTATGCTGGGCAACTGTATAAATGCCAACGGCACATGTGCTTGGGGTCTTCAGCTGGAGAGTGGGGTCCCGGAGGGACTTCCTCTGTAGAAGATGCCATGCGGCTTCGGGTTGTCAACCTGAGGGCCTGAAAGTCAGATAGGAGCTGAACCCAGAGGTCCTGCAGAGCTGACTAGAAGGTAGACACTGGAAAGGATCTGATTTTGCCTACAGTAAGTACAGATCTGTGTCACGAGGCCTGTCCAGTGAGGGCCATCCCTTCAGTGGAAGAGTCAGAGTCCTGAAGATAAAATAGTTGCATCAAGTCTGCTGCTATAGCGAGAGGAAGAAGACATAATTCTTCTATACAAGTGGCAGTATGGTAAAGCAGCGTGTCTGCTTCCACAAATAACCTGGTGAGGCCAAGTGTGAGTTATCCTTATAGTTCAGTTGGAGTATCCCACTATTCCATTCTCTCACTCAAGTTGCACAATAAATACAAAACCAAATCCCCTGGACTGTTTATTGAGAAATAAGCAAGCGGTAGTAAGGATGGATGTGTGAAAAATCCCCTAGTGACTGTTTGCAGGTAATCAGAGGGAGACCCAAGAAGTCATCACACAGCAAGCCCTACAGGGACAGCGCTACAATAGCAATTGCAAATTTGTCAAACTCCTATACTACAGAAGGTTGAATTTAATAGAATAACATTTCAAGGGGCCGCAAAGTCTAAGCACTTTGTTCAATAACATAATTATATTTGCCATCACAATATTTATCACAATATTCTTTTAATAATAAGGTTGCAGGAAAGCATTTTCTGAACTATCCACCAGCAAAATGATATACCGTAATTAAGCGTAAGGTTTATGAGCCATAGAACAGCATGAAGCCTCATTCAATTAAAATGATTAAACTGCCTGAAGGGCCAAAAAGAAGCAATAAGAGGGCTGTGAGCAACATAAAAAAACCCACCAGATTGACATGTCTAAGCTAATAAATCCACAAATGCTGTAATAGCAATCACAGAACTGCTGGTTTATAGGCATAGGTGGGCTATTATAGGACATTTCATTGTGGGAAAGGGCTTTGTGGTGTTCCAAAATAAGGGTTTGAATTAAGAATTTATTTCTTGCTTAGAAAAAACACATAAATTCTTTCCTGCCCCAGGAAATTTCACAAACAACTATTAAAGCCTAAGTGCAGCCAAAATAAACATAAAAAAAAAATAAACAGCCCAGGGATATAACTTACAGTCAGCATAATGTGTCCCTTGTGCTGATGTCTCTTCTTTTAGTTGAAATTCTCCTCAGTCCATTCAGCTAGCTCCTCCATTCATAGAAGTCATTGCTGCAGCACCTATGAATGAAACACCTTTGGCTGCAATTACAGCTGTAAGTCTTTTCGGGTATGTCTCTACCAGCTTTGCACATCTAGAGAGTAAAATCTTTGCCCATTCCTCTTTGCAAAATAGCTCAAGCTCTGTCAGATTGGATGGAGAGCGTCTGTGAACAGCAATTTTCAAATCTTGCCACAGATTCTCAATTGGATTTAGGTCTGGACTTTGACTGGGCCATTCTAACACATGAATATACTTTGATCTAAACCATTCTATTGTAGCTGGGGCTGTATGTTTAGGGTCGTTGTTCTGCTTGAAGGTGAACCTCCGCCCCAGTCTAAAGTCTTTTGCAGATTCTAACAAGTTTTCTTCTAAGATTGCCCTGTATTTTACTCCATCCATCTTGCCATAAACTCTGACCAGCTTCCTTGTCCATGCTGAAGAAAAGCATCCCCACAACATGATGCTGCCACCACCATGTTTCATGGTGTGTTCAGGGTGATGTGCAGTGTCACCACACATAGCGTTTTGCTTCTGGACCAAAAAGATAACATTTTGGTCTCATCTGACCAGGCCACTTTCTTCCACATGTTTTCTGAATCTCCCACATGGCTTCTCGCAAACTGCAAATGGGACTTCTTATGGCTTTCTATCAACAATGGCTTTCTTCTTGCCACTCTTCCACAAAGGCCAGATTTGTGGTGTGCACGACTAATAGTTGTCCTGTAGACAGATTCTCCCACCTGAGCTGTGGATCTCTGCAGCACTTCCAGAGTTACCATGGGCCTGGTGGCCGGTTCTCTGATTAATGCTCTCCTTGCCTGTAAGTTTACGTGGATGGCCATGTCTTGGTAGGTTTACAGTTCTGCCATACTCTTTCCATTTTTGGATGATGGATTGAACAATGCTCCACGCAATGTTCAAAGCTTGGGATATTTTTTTATAACCTAACCCTGCTTTAAACTTCTCCACAACTTTATCCCTGACCTGTCTGGTGTGTTCCTTGGCCTTCGTGATGCTGTTTGTTCACCAGGGTTCTCCAACAAACATCTGAGGGCTTCACAGAACAGCTGTAATTATGCTGAGCTTAAATTATACACAAATGGACTGTATTTACTATATACGGCTGCAGCGCGGACTCGAATTTTCGGGAGGCCGTTTTTAAACGGCCTCCAGTGACACGCCCCCCCCCGCGCGCTCCTGCGAGCGAGCAGCGGGGAGAATCTGTGTCGGCCGTGTCCCTTGGACACGGCCGATCACAGATCGTGGTGAATGGCCAATCACAGCAGCCATTCACGACGTGATCAAGCCGTCCAATGAGAGATGATCTCATATGTAAACATATGAGATCATCTCTCATCGCCGGCGCTCCTTCCTCACACAGACACTGCAGTGTGAGGAAGGAGGGGGAGCCGACAGCCGCTGGGGACACAGAGACATGTAATCAGGGCACTGATCACCAGTGCCCTGATTACTGAAGGTAAAAAAAACACACACATTGCCCCCCCATCAGTGCCCACAGTGCCTGCCATCAGTGCCCCCATCAATGCCCACAATCAGTGCCCATAGTGCTGCCAGTCAGTGCCCATCAGTGCCTGCTCATCTAGGCACTGATGAGCACTGACTGGCAGCACTATGGGCACTGAGTGTGGGCACTGATGGTGCTGCCCATCAGTGCTCATCAGTGCCGCCCATCAGTGCTCATCAGTGCCGCCCGTCAGTGTCCATCAGTGCCACCCATTAGTGTCCATCAGTGCCGCCTATCAGTGCCCATCAGTGCCACCCGTCAGTGCCACCTCTCAGTGCCCAGCAGTGCCACCTCTCAGTACCCAGCAGTGCCACCTCTCAGTGCCCAGCAGTGCCGCCTATCAGTGCCGCCTATCAGTGCCGCCTATCAGTGCTCATCAGTGCGGCATATTAGTACCTCCTCATCAGTGCCCATAAGTGCCACCTCATCAGTGCCCATAAGTGCCACCTCATCAGTGCCCATAAGTGCAGCCTATCAGTGCCCATAAGTGCAGCCTATCAGTGCCCATCAGTGCCGCCTCATCAGCGCACATCAGTGAGGGAGAAAAATTTATTTTCAAAATTTACTCGCAGAAAATAAGAAAAACTTTTTTTTTTTTTCAAAATTTTGTCTTTTTTCTTTTTTTTTTGTAAAAAATAAAAAACCCAGAGATGATTAAATACCACCAAAAGAAATCTCTATTTGTGTGAAAAAAATGATAAAAATCTCATATGGGTACAGTGTAGCATGACCGCGCAATTGTCATTCAAAGTGTGAGAGCGCTGAAAGCTGAAAATTGGCCTGGATGGGAAGGGTGTTTAAGTGCACAGAAGGCAAGTGGTTAAACGAATCTCTTTAAGTCCTTTGGCTCAGTCAATAAACAGTCCAGGGGATTTGGTTTTTGTGTTTTATTTGGAACTGGGATGGGGGAAGGGATGAGTGGGATACTCCAACTTATGAACTATGCACAATCCCGAGGACATCCAGCTGGGGTGTATACAGCAAGGCCGTTGCTTCACCTTGCCACAGAAGTGAAGATAAAGACAATGAACTCTGTTTTAGGTTACTCTTCTGGGTCTAACTTGGCACCCCCTTTCTCACTTGCCATGTGTGCTAGCTCCTGTCCACTGATTCTCACTGGAGTGGTCCCCTTCCTGGGAAGACCCCTGACAAACTCCCTGGCACTCACGTACACTGTTTTTCCTCAGGTTGCTCTGCCTCTTGCACCACAGTCAGTATCCTCTGGACCTCCTGGCTCAGCACCACACCTCTGGTCCACCAGGCCGACTGCCTGTGACCCCTTTCCACACTGACAGGAGGAGAGACAGCAGTCACCCTCCTCCTGGGACCTGGCTTACCGCCCAAAGACGCCCTGTCACATGTGCCCTCGGCTTTTATAACCAATCCCAGGATGCACCACGGTTGTGCCCGCCCACTGGGACAGCCACAAAAGCCTGTGTGTCACTGGCTGGATTTCCTCCACTGTCCAGCAGGCTCCCCTATTGGATGCAGCGGGGACACTCCGTCAGACCAGGCAAATCTCACATGGACACATGTAACAGGCCTAACTATTGATCAAACTCTCCTGATAAACAGGCAGAGCAAAAACTATACTTTTCCTAGCACCTATCCAGGAGGGTGCTACACTTAGATTTTGTTTTGAACTTTCCTCTAGTTAGTTCGAGGTCATGTCCCTGTGTTGTTGATTTTGGTTTCATATTGAAAACACTGCACTCCTGAACCTTATTCACCCCCTTAACCTCCCTGGCGGTATGATTATGTCAGGAATTACATACCAAAAGCGGTACAATTGTTTTCATGGAAATTTGGCGTTATGTATTATAGGCCTACAATTCTTAGTAATTACTGACTTAAACCTGACCAAAACAAGAGTCTAGTAGACATCCCAGATGTGATAAATTTGAAACACAAACGCATGAATTATAATCTAATCAATAATGTAATTTTATTATATAATATATAATATATAATATATATAATAAAATTATATTATTGATTAGATTATAATTCATGCGTTATATATTATATATATATATTAGTATATACACACACACACACACACACACACATATATATATATATATATATATATATATATATATATATACATATAAAATATATAATTAAAATCGAATCAATAATATCATTTTATATATATATATATACGTGTGTGTATATAGGTATATGTATATATATATATATATATATATATATGTGTGTGTGCATATATATATATATATATATATATATATATATATATATATATATATATACATATACCTATATACACACACGTATATATATATATATAAAATGTGTTATGTGTTTGTGTTTTGTGCAACGTTTTTTGAATTTCCCTCCCTAGTTCCGCTCCCATGCAGCATTTCTGCTGCAGGGAAAGGATCTAGGAAGTCATCACACCGACGGAGGACGGACGAGCGGCGGGACTCTCGGCTGGCGGTCACAGCAATGAGAGATCATCGCTGGATCGCCAGGAGAAGGTAAGAGACAGCGCTGCGTGCTCTGCACATCCACCCTGAGCGTGACTTGGGGTTACCGCTCCTGATACCGCTCGGGATTACCGCCAGGGGGGTTAAGGGATTTAAAGGTTTCAATCATGTCTCCACTTTCTCCTTCATCCAGACTGTACATATTAAGTTCCTGAAGACTCGCTTGATACGTTTTATCCCCCAGACCTTTCACCACTTTTCTTGCCCATCTCTGGACTCATTCTATCTTATCAACAAGTTCCAATTGTACTCTTTTTTTTTGGCTGGCAAGAATGTTAGACAATTCACATACCCAAAGTGTAACTAAATGCAAAACCTTTTTTTTTCATTTTGGATAGAGTAAGGAAGGGTTTTTTCCATCTGTGTCCCATTGGGGAGGTTTCTCTTCACTTCCTGTCCCATAGCCGAACAGGAAGTGAGAGGAAATCCCTTCAAAGTGAGGGAAACCTGGTGTGTCACCAGAATTAGTTTACCTTCTCTTATTTTTCCTGGGGACAACCCAAAATGTAGTATTTTCTTTTACTTCCACTCTCAATGATAATGGTAATCAGGACAAATAGAGAGGGTGAATCTCCCCAACAGGGGCACAAACAACAATCAATGCCTAATGGGTGCTCTAATCCATCTCCACTCTATTCATTTCAAAGAATAATATTTTGCCTTTAATTACACTTTAACCACTTTAGCCCCGGAGGATTTGGCTGCTTAATGACCAAGCCCTATTTTGCGATTCAGCACTGCGTTACTTTAACAGACAATTGCGTGGTCGTGCGACACTGTACCCAAATAAACTTGACGTCCTTTTTTCCCCACAAATAGAGCTTTTTTTTATGGGTATTTGATCACCTGTTCGATTTTTATTTTTTGCGCTATAAACAAAAAAAGATCAACAATTTTGAAAAAAAAAAAAAAAAAAAAAAAACAATATTTTTCACATTCTGCTATATAAAACTTTCCCCCCCAAAAAATTTAAAAATCTAATTTTTTTATCATTTTAGGCCAATTTGTTTTCTGCTACATATTTTTGGTAAAAAAATCGCAATAATCGTATTTTGATTGGTTTGCCCAAAAGTTATTGCGTCTACTAACTACAGGAAAGATTTATGTCATTTTTATTGTTTTTTTTTTTTTTTTACTAGTAATGGCAGCGATCTGCGATTTTTTTTTTTATGGGACTGCGAAATTGTGGCGGACAGATCAGACCCCTAACTGACATTTTTGACATTTTTGGGGGTACCAGTGACATTACTACAGTAAAAATGAAAACAATGAGGATCACACAATACTCAGCCCTCTAACGATAAGATCAAGCCACAGCGCCTCGGCTAAAAATCATTAAGATAATTGCACCTCTAAAAAAATAAGAAATAAGAAATGCAAGCCAGCAATAACTAATAAATCTTCAAAAAATGGTCAGATCTCATACAAACATGAAATCAAGACATGTGGCGCATATAATCACAGTCCCATATGTGTAAAGTGTTATTCATGAAAGATGAAGTGTCACACAGTTCATGATAAATCATCCACTTAGAGATAAGGAATGTGCCGTCCACCACACCACAAGTGAAGATATCACCGCTCCCAATGGTAATGAACTCACCAGACAGCTGATAAACAGCGCTTAACACCTTGTATCACTCTGCAGTCAGTTAAGTAGATGTCCATGGGTGGCCGCAACTTAGTATGCATCCATATGGGAGATAAAAGCAAAATGATCTATAGCGTAATATTGTTAAATACAACGTTTATTAAATGAAAATAAAAAGTATCCACTCGCATTTTTAATGCGATAAAAACACCTTTAAAAGCATAGGCACACGTGAAGGGGGCTAGGGATCAATCTATGATCAGCCTCCAGTCCTCCGCTCATCTGCCCATCCCGGTAACAAGCGTCACTTCCGGTTAGACGTCTGATGCGGGTACACTCTCCTCGTTGCCGTGCAGCCTGCGTCCAGACATGTTTCGTTTTACAATTTAGTCATGGGATAGGCTGTATGGCATGGCAATGATCTATTTAACCCCTGGGCAGCTGGACACCAACCAATCGCTTAGCGGCGATCGGTGCTGCGGTGTGTCACTCTGACACAAAGCATCTCCGATCTTGGTAAAGAGCCTACTGATGTAGGCTCCTTACCATGTGACCAGCTGTGTCCAATCACAGCTGGTCACATAGTAAATAGGAAGAGCCGTTGATCGGCTTTCCTCAGTTTGTGCCTGACATGCATGAGTAGAGGAGAGCCGATCTGCGGCTCTCCTGACAGGGGGAGTCTGTGCTGGTAATCAGAGCATTGATTACCAGTGCAGACCCTTGGGGGAGTGCCACTAGAGCCACCAGGGATGCCCACCCATGGCCACCAGGGATGCCAACCCATGGCCACCAGGGATGCCCACCATGGCCACCAGGGATATCCACCATGGCCACCAGGGATGGCAATCGGGGCTTAGGGAACCTGCCAATGGTGCTCTCCCCATCAAGTGCTGCAAACCATTGACATCTATCAGTGCTGCCCACCAGTGCCCATCATTGCCATCTATCAGTGCTGCCCAACAGTGCCCATTATTGCCCACCAGTGCTGCCTATCAGTGCCCATCAGTGCCGCCCATCAGTGCTGATCAGTACCACCTATCAGTGCCCATCAGTGCCGCCTATCAGTGCCCATCAGTGCCACCTATCAGTGCCACATATCAGTGCCCATCAGTGATGCATATCAGTGCTGTCTATCACTGCCCATCAGTGCTGCATATTAGTGCCACCCCATCAGTGCCTCCTCATCAGTGCCTGTCAGTGCTACCTCATCAGTGCAGGAAAAAACATATCTATTTACAAAATTTTATAACATAAGCAAAATAACTTTCTTTTTTCAAACTTTTCGGTCTTTTTTTATTAGTGTAGCAAAAAAGGAAAAACCTTGCGGTGATCAAATACCACCAAAAGAAAGCTCTACTTGTGGGAAAAAATTACATAAATTTGGTCTAGGTACAGTGTTGCATGTCCGCGCAATTGTCATTCAAAATGCAACAGCGCTAAAAGCTGAAAATTGGCCTAGGCAGGAAGAGGGTGTAACTGCCCTGTATTGAAGTGGTTAACCACTTTACTACCAGTCACGTAACCTCTACGTCGGCTGACTTTGAGTGGTTATACCGGGATGATGCCTCTAGCTAGAGGCATCATCCCGGTACCGTTGTTTGAAGCCGACGGTCGGCTTTCCGTCGGTAACGATCGATGCGGCTCGGGAGCCGCTCGATCGTTACCCGGGGGGGCGGGAGGGGACGTCCCCCCCCTCCCGCCGCCTTCCGCGGCTTTGCTCGGGGCTACCGTCCCACCGGGAGCCCCGAGCACCCAGCCGGCACGTCCGCCGGCTGGATGGAGTCCCGATGAATGCCGGAAACGGCATCGATCGGGTCTCCGATGACGTAACCCGGAGGCGGCGTCCATGACGTCACGTCCGGGTTACTGTGCTGCAAAAGGCGGCAGATTTGAAAAACGGCTGTATGCAAAAATGCCGTTTTCGGCGTTTTGCATACAGGGAAGTGTAGTGGAGGGGTCTAGGGTCTTTTAGACCCTCGATCCCTCCATAAAGAGTACCTGTCACGACATATTGCTGTCACCAGGGATGTTTACATTGCTTGTGACAGCAATAAAAGTGATCAGATTTTTTTTTTTTAAAAACCTGTAATAAAGTTTAAAAAAAAAGAAAAAATAAATAGGAAAAAAAAAAAAAAAATTTAGCCGTCCCCGTCACCGTTAGCTCGCGCACAAAAAAAAACGTATACGCAAGTCGAGCCGCAAATGAAATCGCTGTTCAAACCACACATGTGAGGTATCGCCGCGATCGCCAGAGCGTGGGCAATAATTAAAAAAAAAGAGCTACACTCTAACTCTAAACTGGTAACCGTTAAATAAATTTAAAGCGTCGCAGATTGAGATCTCTATTGACCGTAGTTTGTCGCCATCCCACGGGGGGGCGCAATTTTAAACCGTAACATGTTTGGTATCTATTTACTCGGCGTGACATCATCTTTCACAATATACAAAAAAAATGGGCTAACTTTACTGTTTAGTATTTTTTAAATGCAGTGAAATGTGATTTTTCAAATTTTTTCCAAAAAAATGGCGTTTTAAAGACCGCTGCGCAAATACCGCGTGACAAAAAATTTTGCAATGACCGACATTTTATTCTCCAGAGTCTTTGCTAAAAAAATATATATAATGTTTGGGGGTTCTAAGTAGTTTTCTAGGAAAAAATACTGGTTTTAACTTGTGAACAAAAAGTGTCCGAAATAGGGCTGGGGCTAAAGTGGTTAAGCTAAGAGAACAGTCTATTTGCTTTTAGTAAATCTGCCCCAATGTGAATGTGTTACTGCACAATTCTACTTTGTCAGTTTGATCACTAGGATATTTATTCATATATCTTTGCCTTGGATATCAAAACTTAGAACTAACCTCTGCAGTAAGGTGCACATGGAAGGGTGACACATCACAAACAAACAAAAGATCACACTTACCAGCCAGCCTGCAAAACAACCAAATTTCCCTGTCTAACAATTTACATTAAAAACAGAGGATTTTGTTTGAACACATTTGCAAGTATTTGCGTAAGCTGCAGTGCCCACATCAAGGCTCTTCTGTATACTGCAGTCCTAACCAGGGCTGCTGTTAGAAAGGCTCCCCTCGCTCCCAAATATATGAAGACAATATTTTCACTAAAAATACACAAATTCATTATTAGTGGACACAATTAGCGGAATTATTTTCCCCTGCTGTAGCAAATTGGATCATGTTTTGCTGGGGTTTTTTGCCTTCCTCTGGATCAACTGCGGGTATATGGGATTGTATGGTTGGGTTTTTTATTACTGTTTTTTTTTATTATTGATTGAGCCAGATGGACTTGTGTCTTTTTTCAACCTGACTAACTATGTAACAAACATAACAGAGAACCTGTGTGAATTAGCCCTTTTTTATTGTTTTTTACATGTAAAAAAATTACATTTGTTTTAAAAAATGTTAAAAATGTTTACAGTTATTTTATTTTACAATTTTTTTAATTATTTATTACAATGTTTAATATATTTTTTTTTTTACAATTTGTTCTTTTTTTTACAGTGCAGGGAAGCCTGCAGCGCTGCGGGTGTGTGGGGGGGGAGGGGGGGTGGAGGCAGCACAGGGAAAGAGGGGCACAAGGGGAGGGGGGGTCAAAAGCAGGCAGAACAGGGAGGGAGAAAGGTGTTGGAGAAGCAATTACAGGAACGATGCCCTGTGTCTGTGTCTCTCTCCATATACTGGCTTTCAGTTGCTGCAGAGAGCTGCACAAGGCTTCCTTCTGTAATTGCCCCTCTGCCCCACCGAACCAATTCCCCATGCTGTTGGGGCCCCCCTGTGTGCCCAGGCCCCCTACAGGAGGACTAGTGGTCCCCCCCTGTCAGCGGCCCTCGTCCTAACTCTATAGGTTTCAGAATCTCCTAAGTAGAAGCACATATAGCAGTGGATATATTAAAAGCAGGTGTGTCTGGAAGGAGCCTGCCCCACTTAACCTCCTTAGCGGTAATCCCGAGCGTGACTCGGGGTTGGTTTTTCATATCAGGAGCGGTAACCCCGAGTCACGCTCGGGGTGGATTGCAGAGAGCGCAGCGGTGTCTCTTACCTTATCCTGGCGATCCAGCGATGATCTCTCATTGCTGTGACCGCCAGCCGAGAGTCCCGCCGCTCCTCCGTCGGTCTCCGTCGCTCTGATCACTTCCTAGTTCAGTTCCCTGCAGCAACAATGCTGCATGGGAGCGGAACTAGGGAGGAAAATTCAAAAAAAAAAAAAAAAAAACGTTGCACAAAACACAAAACACATTTTATATTATATATATATATATATATATATATATATGCATATATATATATATATATATATATATATATATGCATATATATATATATATATATATATATATATATATATATATATGCATATATATATGTATATATATATATGCATGCATATATATATATATATATATATATATATATATATATATATATATATAATGCATGAATTATAATCTAATCAATAATATAATTTTATTATATATATTATATATTAAATAATAAAATAATATTATTGATTCGATTATAATTCACGTGTTTGTGTTTCAAATTTATCACATCTGGGATGTCTACTAGACTCTTGCTTTGGTCAGGTTTAAGTCAGTAATTACTAAGAATTGTAGGCCTATAATACATAACGCCAAATTTCCATGAAAAGAATTGTACCGCTTTTGGTATGTAATTCCTGACATAATCATACCGCCAGGGAGGTTAAAGATACAGGGGCACGTGTGACACTCAGCAAGAGCACAATGGCCGCAAAGGCATCCAATGGGTCCCCGCACCCAATTCAAATAACTCAAAAAAAAGTGGGAACCACCCCAACCTATAACCAGCCTAGTTCTAGTTCTTCGGTTTGTGATGTGAGTTACCCTTCCATGTGCACTTTACTGCAAAGGCTAGTAATACGGTGGGGTGGTTGCCACTTTTTTGTACAGTTGGTTGCATTGGGTGCGGAGATGCACTGGATGCCATTGAGGCCATTGTGCTCTTTCTGGGTGTCACGCGCATCCTTGTGTCCTTAGGCTGCACACTTGCTCTTAGTCTATTCATTACTATATGTCAGGGTAAAGAATTAAAATTGAAGGAGGTCCGGTCGCTAAAATTTTCTTTGGGCCGAGGTCCGAATCTCAAGTCTGTGCTATGACTCAGAAAGATTGTAGTCACCGTATGTCTTATCAAAAAATGAGACGTACAATTTCCATAGCATTTCAATAATATTTATTGTCAAGTTTCAGTTACGACATTAAACATGTGGATAGTTGGAACTAGGATAGCTTTACATTTGCTCTTGTCTTTGTATGGAATACAAGCAACTATCCTTAACAAAAACAACATGGAAACAAATTAATAACTCTTTTATAAAAACCCATCCATTTTTCAAGTAAAATCAATTGCACCCTCTAACTTAAACAAGGTGTCAATTTGAAAAAGTGCACAAATTATCCTCAGTTTTTTTTTTTTTTAATTTTGTTACCACCCAAAAACCTTCCCTGTCTAGTGAGAAAAATGATATAAAAACCAGCCGCGCTTAGTCACACCATGAACGAATACAATAAACGAAATTGAACATCAGAAGGCTGCCAGTACATAAACAGATGGTTTAAAAATAGGAAATATAAAGTACAGCGCCAACAAATAATACAAATGTTGAGGATTTCAGTTTGATAGACGGTCCCACAAATGCAGATAATAAACCTCCAAAATTAAGACCAGAAAGTTTAACACCAGAGGATGGGATCAATAAAGCTGGGAAAAATCACCACGTGCACCAGATAAAAGGGGTGTCTGCTTACCGGAACGTCATGACCTCCGGTTAAGGTAGGTCAAATGGGGCATGTAGTTAAAGGTTTCCAATGGAATCCCCCTGGGATAGGCAGATCTCCAATCTCCAAATGGTAATCGGTGCAAAGAGTCAACCTTATTGTACCATATACCATGGTACAGATAGAAGCGATCCTGGAGCCTGTCTGAAGCTGTCCAATCAGTTTATCTATGAAATCAACAAAAGGAGATACATCTCTCTTTCCTTGAATCTGTTCTTTCACCTTTGTGAAATGCAAGCACTCTCCTTGAAGATCTTCCCTAAACAAATCCAGTTTTCTCTGGAAGGAGCAGACAAGGGTCATCAAATCACAGATGGAATTGTTCTTGCCCTGGAGCTTTAAATTGAGTTCATTAAGGTGTGCTGTTATGTTCACTAGGAAAGAAATATAATACAGTGTGCTCTCATCTTGTAAAAACAGTGAAAACTGTTTTGCTTTCTGGCTTTTGAGTTGTACTAAGAAAGCTGCTACTTCAGTTCGAATGGACCAAAAGCGTTCCAATACACTGCCTTTACTTGTTGTAAAGTAAAAGGTCATTTGCATTTGCCTCAACTTCTTTAAGAAACTCTCTTAGTAAACAATGTTCATGGGATAAGGATACCCTGAGGGAGTTGATGAGTTTCATCATTGTGTCCATGCTTTCTGCAAACCTTTCTGATAGAATGGCACACAGGACAGTCTGTTGAATGATGCAGTCGTAAGCAGGGGCGTACCATGGGGTTGGCCAGAACAGCACCCGCCAGGGGCGCAGGCCGAGGGGGGGGGGGGCGCAAAAACATTGACACTGTAGCAGTGAATTACCGCTCCTCAGTCTGCGCCACCGGGGGCTGGCGCCCCCCCTTTTCTTCACCTCGCCTTCCGCCCATGCTGGAAGGTGACTGTCCCCGCCCATGTGGCTGCTCGCGGCTGCTGAGATGAGCGCCGGAGCGTGTTCCCGCGAGATGCTGAAGCTGTGCTGATCGGAGGTGAGGGAGAGCGTGCCCGGTGACAGGTTCACGGGGGGAGAGAGTGTGTGTCTGCGGGGATCCGGGCCGGGATGCGGTGAGGTAGGATGGAGACTTCATCACTGAGTACCATGATGGTACAAGGACGGGGGGAGGTGTATCTGGCCCTGTCATGTCACCCCCCACTACTCCCTGTCACCCCCCCCCTCACTCCCTGTCACCCCCCACTACTCCCTGTTTCCCCCCTACTCCCTGTCACCCCCCCTCACTCCCTGTCAACCCTTACTACACCCTGTCAACCCCCCCTCACTCCCTGTCACCCCCCACCTCACTACCTGTCACCCCCACCACTCCCTGTCACCCCCTCAGTCCCTGTCACCCCCCACTACTCCCTGTCACCCCCCTCACTCCCTGTCACCCCTACTCCCTTTCACCCCCCACTACTCCCTGTCACCCCCCTTCACTCCATGTCACCCCCCTTCTCCCTGTCACCCCCTCTCACTCCCTGTCACCCCCTCACTCCCTGTCACCCCCACTACTCCCTGTCATCCCCCCTCACTCCCTGTCACCCCCCATTACTTCCTGTCACCCCCCTCACTCCCTGTCACCCCCCACTACTCCCTGTCAACCCCTCAATCCCTGTCATCCCCCCTCACTCCCTGTTACCCCCCTCACTCCCTGTCACCTCCTCTCACTTCCTGTCACCCCCACCCTCACTTCCTGTCACCCCTCCCCTACTCCCTGTCACCCCCTCTCACTCCCTGTCACCCCCACCCTCACTTCCTGTCACCCCTCCCCTCGCTCCCTGTCACCCCCTCGCTCCCCTTCACCCCCCTACTCCCCTACTCCCTGTCACCCCCTCTCACTCCCTGTCACCCCCACCTTCACTTCCTGTCACCCCCCTTACTCCCTGTCACCCCCTCTCACTCCCTGTCACCCCCTCTCTCTCCCTGTCACCCCCTCTCTCTCCCTGCCAACCCCTCTCTCTCCCTGCCACCCCCGTCCTCACTCCCTGTCACCTCCCTCTCTCTCCCTATCATCCCCCTCTCTCTCCCTGTCACCCCGTCTCTCTCTCTCCCTGCCACCCCCATCCTCTCTCTCCCTGTTGCCCCCCTTTCACTCCCTGTCACCCCCCTCTCACTCCCTGTCACCCCCCACTCACTCCCTGTCACCCCCATCTCTCTCCCTGCCACCCCCCTCTCTCTCCCTGTCACCTCCTCTCTCTCCCTGTCACCCCCTCTCTCTCCCTGTCACCCCCCTCTCTTTCCCGGGCCCCCCTCTCTCCATGTCACCCCTCTCTCTCTCTCTCTCCCTGTCACCTGCCCTCTCTCTCTCTCTCTCCTTGTCACCTACCCTCTTTCTCTCTCTCTCCCTGTCACCTGCCCTTTTTCTCTCTCTTTCTCTCTCTCTCTGTCACCTGGCCTCTCTCACTCTCTGTCACCCGCACTCTCTCTGTCATCCCTTCTCTCTGTCACCCCCTCTTTCTGTAAACCCACCCCCATCTCTCTCTGTCAAACACTCTCTACCTGGGGGGGGGGGGTGCCGATACAGTACCTCGGCAAGGGTGCTGGAGACCCTAGGTACGCCACTGATGGTAAGCAATAAGGTCAGGGTTGTCCTTTTTCAGTCGTGCCACAGCTCCTCTTTCCTTTCCTACCATGGCAAGGGCACCATCTGTGGTGACTAAGACCGCTTTTTTCAGATCTATCTTCCTCTTTTTCAGAATCTCCCTAATGGCCTCGTATATGTCTTCTCTTGTATGTGTCTCAAGTGGTGTTACACCTAACAGGTCCTCACAGAGTTATTTTGTTTCTTTGTGAAAAAATCTTACATACACCAAAAGCTGGGCATTATCAGTTATATCTGTTGATTCATCAATGGCTAAAGCTCTGAATAGCTGCATCAAGTTGTGCCAATGCATCCTCTGTTAATATTTCAGTCTTTTTTGTTGCCGTTGAAGCTGATAGTGGGATTTTGTTGATTTTTTCACACAGCTCTTTTTGTTTACCCTCAAGTAAAGTTTCAGCAGCAGCATTCAAGCACTCCTTAACAAATGTACTGTCGGTAAATGGTCTTATGTGTTGCCCCAAAATCCATGCTACTTTAAGTGAACATTCATTTGCACGCTGCTGGGCTGTAACCTCGGAATGCTGTGGATATGTTTGCTCAAACGAACCGTGTTTTGATTAGTAGTGGAGCTTCACATTGCTGCTTTTTATTATCGCCACCGTTTCGCACCAAATGAGACAAACTGGTTTTAAACTTTCCATAGGAAGAATGAACATGTATTGGTCTATCCATTTATCTTTGAAGGCTCAGTTTTCAGCATCTACCTTCCTTTTCTTGGAACAAAACATGCTCTCTGGTGCTTTTTCAACTATTTCCTCCACACACTCTGGTAATACTCTGTAAATGTAAATGTCCCCATTAGTGTTCTCCCTTACATCAGTTGCCCCTATCAGAGTAATTCATTACATTGTGTGCCCCCATCGGGCTACCCCCATAAATAATTAGCATAACGTGTGCCAATCAGCATGCCCCTTAACATAAAATGTGCCCATCAGCGTGCCCCTTAACATAAAATGTGCCCATCAGCGTGCCCCTTAACTTAATATAAGTGGCATGCTGCTAGGCACATATTATGTTAAGGGACACTCTAATGGGCACATTTTATGTTAAGAGGCACTCTGATGGGCACAAAAAAATGTGCCCATCACAGTACTCCTTTACATCAGGTGTCCCCATGACAGTGCTCCTTTACATCGGGTGTCCCCATCACAGTGCTACCTTACATCAGGCATTCCCGTCAGAGTGCCCCCTTACATCAGGTGTCCTCATCACAGTGCTCCTTTACATCAGTTGTCCCCATCACAGTGCCAACTTACGTCAGGCATTAACGTCAGAGTGCCCCCCTACATCAGTTGTCCCCATCAGTGTGCCCCCTTAACACAAATTGTGCCCATCAGAGTGCCCCATAACATAAAATATGCCCATCAGTGTGCCCCATAGCATAAATATGTCCATCAGAGTGTCCCTTAATATAAAATATGCCTATCAGTTTGTAACACAGCATAAATATGCCCATCAGCATGCCCCTTAACATAAAATATGCCCATCAGTGTGACCCTTAACATAAAATAAGGGGCAGGCTAATGAGCACATTTTATATTAGGGGCAATCTGATGGGCAGAACAAAATTTGCCCACCAGCGTGACCCTTAGCATAAAATATGCCCATCAGCGTGCCCCTTAACATAAAATAAGGGGCACGCTGATGGGCACATTTTATGTTAGGGGGCACTCTGATGGGCACATTTTATGTTAGGGGGCACACTGATGGGCAAAACAAAACGTGTAAATCAGCGTTGCTCTTAACATAAAATATGCCCATTAGAGTGCCCCTTAACATATAATATGCCCATTAGAGTGCCCCTTAACATAAAATATACCCATCAGCGTGACCCTTAACATAAAATAAGGGGCAAGCTGATGGGCACATTTTATGTTAGGGCACTCTGATGGGCAGAACAAAAGGTGCCCACTAGCGTGACCCTTAATATAAAATATGCCCATTAGCGTGCCCCTTAGCATAAAATTTGCTCATCAGCGTGACCCTTAACATAAAATAAGGGGCACGCTGATGGACACATTTTATGTTAGGGGGCATGCTGATGGGCACATTTTATGTTAGGGGGCACGCTGATGGGCAAAACAAAACGTGTAAATCAGCGTTTCTCTTAACATAAAATATGCCCATCAGAGTGCCCCTTAACATAGAATATGCCCATTAGAGTGCCCCTTAACATAAAATATACCCATCAGCGTGACCCTTAACATAAAATAAGGGGCAAGCTGATGGGCACATTTTTTGTTAGGGCACTCTGATGGGCAGAACGAAATGTGCCCACTAGCGTGACCCTTAATATAAAATATGCCCATTAGTGTGCCCCTTAGCATAAAATTTGCCCATCAGCGTGACCCCTTAACATAAAATAAGGGGCACGCTGATGGGCACATTTTTTGTTAGGGGGCACGCTGATGGGCAAAACAAAACGTGTAAATCAGAGTTGCTCTTAACATAAAATATGCCCATTAGAGTGCCCCTTAACATAAAATATGCCCATTAGAGTGCCCCTTAACATAAAATGTGCCCATCAGCGTGTCCCTTAGCATAAAATAAGGGGCACGCTGATGGGCACATTTTATGTTAGGGGGCACTCTGATGGGCACATTTTTTTTTTATGGGGCACTCTAATGAGCACAACAAAATATGCCCATCAGTCTGCACACTTTATAAAACGTTCTCATAAGCTTTAACATGTGCAGCTATTGTATTAAATTGGGGAGCATATTGCTTTCTCCCCTTTAAAATGTGCCCCACATACCTGGAGCCAGGAGCTGCGAGCAGCAGGGGGCGGGGCACGCACATATTGTCACGTCCTAACTCATTGCCCGTCTGAGAGGGAGCCGCAGTCTGGAGCAGGGGGGCAGGGCGCACACGTGACGTCACGCCCTTACTCTCGGCCCGGCTGGGAGTGAGCTGGAAGCTGCAGGAGGAAGGAGGGGGGCGTGGCGCGCGCATAGGACACTCACGGTCCCAGCAAACCAATGACTGATTACAGGTAGCGGCCTCACGGTCCGGGCGGAAGCATCATGCGGTTCCTCCTTGGATCACGGGCCACCATTTAGTGACGGCTGCTATATGTGCTTCTACTTAGGAGACTGAAAATTATAGAGTTAGGACTGCAGTATACAGAGGAGTCTTGATGTGGGCACTGCAGCTTCCTCATGTATTTATAAATGTGTGCAAACAAAACCTTCTGTTTTTATCATAAACTGTCAGTCCCAATGTGGTTGTTTTGGAGGCTGGCTGGTAAGTGTGTTGGGAAATCAGAACAGGTATGCTCAGATTAAAAGAAGAGATGCAGAACTGCAGAATCACTACACTGAGGAATTTGAAGCAGTGGCCATTTTTACAGGAAAGCAGTAAACCCTTTAAGGGCATGGTAGAAAATTGTTTAATGTGCTTGTTCTTTTTTTATATAAACTGTATTACCAAAAGTATTGGGACGCCTGCATTTACCAGCATGTGAACTTTAATGGAATCCCAGTTTTGGTCCGTAGGGTTCAATATTGAGTTGGCCCACCCTTTGCAGCTATAAGAGTTTCAACTTTTCTGGGAAGGCTGTCTACAATGTTTGACCATTCTTCCAGAATGACATTTGTAAGGGTAGGCACTGATGTGGACAAGAAGGCCTAGCTCGTAGTCTTAGCTCTAATTCATCCCAAAGATGTTCTATCAGGTTGAGAGAAGGACTCTGTTCAGGTCAGTCAAGTTCCCCCACCCCCAAACTCGCTCATCCATGTCTTTATGGATCTTGCTTTATGCACTGGTGTGCAGCCATGTTGAAATAGGTAGGGGACATCCCCAGGCTGTTCCCACAAAGTTGAGAGCATGAAATTGTCCAAAATGTCTTGTTATGCTGATGCCTTAAGAATTCCCTTCACTGAAAGTAAGGGGCCAAGCCCAAACCCTGAAAAACAACCCGACCTAATAACCCCCCCTCCACCAAATGATGTCGACCAGTGCACAAAGCAAGGTCCATAAACACATGGATAAGCGAGTTTACGGTGGAGGAATTTGACTGGCCTGCACAGAGTCCTGACCTCACCCCGATAGAACACCTTTGGGATATATTATAGCGGAGACTGCGAGCCAAGCCTCCTTGTCTACATCAGTGCCTGACCTCACAAATGCGCTTCTGAAAGAATGGTCAAACATTCCCATAGACACAATCCTCAACCTTGCGCACAGCCTTTCCAGAAGAGTTGAAGCTTTTATAGCTGCAAAGGGTGGACCAAATCAATATTGAACCGTACAGACTAATACTGGGATGCCATTAAAATGAATGTGCATGTAAAATGAGGTGTCCCAATACTTTTGGTAATATAGTGTATATATGCAATTGTATCTATACTAGTACATAGGAGAATTGTAATAGTGTAACCTTCAAAGTTCATATCAGTTCAAGAGACTGTTAACACAAAACTTGGATTTCCTACTTGAGTAATCAGTACGTGCAGCTGCTTTAGAAAAACATGTTGAACGCGTGAAATGTTTCCACTATGGGTTTTTTGAGCTACAGTTTATGTTAATACCCATTAGTCCAAGAGGATATTCATGCTCACACGACTCCAATTACAAAACATTTCCATAAAGATGGTTGTGAATATGTAAATGAGTTTGACTGCAAAATTCTGTGTAATTACCAAATCGAAATTTAACTAAGCGACAGAATCACAATAACAGCACAAAGCCAAATAAAATAAAAGCTATTTTCTTGTAATGGAAATCAATCAATGGATAAATTGCTTTTCTATGTCAGTTTTCTTTTTTTCTATTACCTACTTACACAATAAACGTTTTTACTTACCACATCAATTATTTGAAGAAGAGAAAGTTGTAGTTCTACGAGTAAAGGCTGGGAGTCATTCATCACAGGTCTTTCAAGGCGATTGTAATTCCTTAAAAGTTCTCTGTAAAGTTTCCTTTGGTATTCACCTTGATGGGAACCTTTCAAGAGAAGAAGGATTTTAGATGAAATTATATATTTAAAGTGTCATGTGATATACTTATACTTATTCAGATCTTTGTTTCAAGGGGTAATCCTACTCAAAAGGGATACAGTAATTCAGTGTATGGTGGACACTGGTGGGTTGAATCTCTCATTTTATATCATGGATTTTAACCCTGAGATTCTAGCACACAGCCAGAGTTCTTAGCCCTCCTCAATTTACCATGACTAATGGGGCCGGTGTTGATAAGCTTTGAGCATATGCCAATGGCATCAGTTTAACACAAGTTTAAGACTCTTCTGAGAACATTCAGAATTCATTCGCAGGTGCATTTGACCTGCAATTTATCTGCTTCTGACCTCCATTGGACCTTCTTTAAACAGCTTTTACATTCTGTCTGATGCAAATAAAAGACCACCTATGGGTCCTTAGGAAGTCAGGTTGGAATGTCTTGGGTTTCCTGCAGATTTTTGGGTCATGTAAATGGTATGAATATATTTTTAATTTCTTGGGAAGGAAACCATAATGGAAATGGCAGGTTAGTGAAGCTAGGTTTCAGTACAGAGTCATTTGATAGATGATACCAGAATTCTAGATAAAAGTTTAGCTTGTAAGGGGGTTTGTGAATGGCTAGTACCCAGATAGCAAGCAATTGAGCTGCAAGTTTGAAAATGACTTGCTAAGCTATTGCTAGACTTGCCAGACTTCACAATTTTATTGTATAATTGCAGGAAATCCACATTGCATGACTCCAGGTCAACTTTCTTTGCGAACATTCTGGAAGTCTGCTGCAAGTTCTGGTTCAGTTATGTTGTGCAATAGTCATCCCACCACAGGGGTCACTGTGACTTACAGAGCTTTTGCTGTAGACTCACCACTGCAACTTTGCTCTTGTTAGAGTCTTGCCACTCAAATTTGCTACAAATTGGAAAAGTGTCAACCAGAACTTTGTGCTTTAAGTGCTCTGCAAGTGTACAACTTGCCAGTGAAAATGTGAAGCAAGTTAACAAGACTTAAAATTTAACACTGCCACAAATTTGTGGCAAGTTGTCCTTGCTATCTGGGTAATAGTGCCAAGAGCACAAGTCCCCGTCCCACTTCTTCTTTTACCAGAACAACAAACTATCTGCTTGAAGTTTTTTTTTTTTTTTTCCAATAAAAGCTTTTTTCCAATAAAAGCTTTTATTGATAAATGGTTGCAAACAATAACAACATGGTAGAGTAAGACTGTAAGATTCTGGTACCTTTGGTACCCTTATTGCCCATTTTCCTTTTCATATTGCGTCCCACCTTTTTAGTTAGATGGAACGCATATACCTTTAAGCCGTATGACATCATCACTGAGCGCCGCTCTGAGCGGCTATTTCAATCGCCAGCTTTCTCTCTCAGGTTGTTCGTTCAAGCCGCCAGTATACAGCTATGCCTGACGCTACCTGGACTTGTATCTCGCTACCTGTTCTTGTGCTTTACTTTCTGATCTTGTATCTCGCTACCTGATCTAACCGCATGCTTACAAGCCTTGTCTTATGCTGCCGGAGCCTCCAGCTATTCTCTTTACCTGGAACAGACCGGAACCTCGATACTGATCCCGTATCTCGCTACTGGATCACTCCCTCACTACCGGACCCCTCTACTTACTAACCTTACTAGTGATAAGTACCCCACAGGGGATTCCTCCATAACAAACTTACACTATCTTCTTCTGCACATTAAGGACTGTTACTATCTATGCATTACTAATTCTATCATCTGCACTGTTACATAGATTGCTAGCTCTTGAGTCTACTACCATCTATCCTTGCACTGGGTTAGTCTCTCCTGTATATCATCTTCTGTCCTTACCACCTGTTACTATACATGATTACTAACCTATCTGCATCCTACCTATTACCGTCTACTACTCTCCTGAACATTACTATCAAGTGCTTATCATTGCTATCACTGCTCACCCCTGTCCCTTCAGCACATCACCTCTATACTGTCATATGCATCCTATCACTCCAGGAACATCTTATTGAGTGTGTGTATATCTGTATGCTGAAGCAGGCGGGTCCACAGTGATGAGTCTGGAGAGTTGGATCTGGTAATTCAACACATCTCTACATGACTACTGAGTGGAGATTCTGCAGCTGTAAATCCAGCTTACTATAAAAACGCAGGAGCGTTACAAAGACCCCATTCACACTACCGTGACTTGTCAGGCGACTGCCCAGCCTGACAAGTCGCGGTCCATTGTGTGCTACGGGAACCATTCTAATAGGAGCGACTCAAGTCGCTCCAACTTAGAAAAAGGTTCCTGTACTACTTCGGGGCGACATCGGAGCGACTTACATAGACATTCATTATATGAAGTCTGTGCAAGTCGCGCCGAAGTTGCGGTGCACGCGACTTCACAGGTCGCCCCCGAAGTCGTGCCGCGTTAGTGTGAACTGGCACTAAGAGTAATGAGTACAGTAACATTGTTTGTAACGTAAACATAGACAGCGTAAACTTTAGTATGCTTTTGATTACAATTAAGGAGAAACACAACAGATTGTAATCATCAACTTTAAATGACAACAGCATATGCTGAGTTTCAAGTGCAAACAAGTAACTCTTGTGAGAAGCAGACTTTAGGGGGTAGTTCCGATCTCACTGAGTGGCCGAGGCGACCAATAGAAGGAAGAAGCAGAATAGAAACGAGAAGGTAAGACTGAGGACAAAGAAGAAGAGAGGGGGGAGGCTGGGGGAGGATTGGGGAGATAAGTACCAATAGTGCCATATAGTTGTTGATCTAGAAACATTTTAATTGAAGTTTTAACCCTCCACCATGTTGTGCCCACCTCCCTGCAAGAGACCTTCTCACGACATTCCTGGCCATTGACTTTTTTGTCCCAAATAAGGAATGCCCACACCAAAGTTAGGATTGCTGCACTTTACTGATGTTACTTTAAAATGGCATTACAATCACATCACATAGACATACTATTTGGGGTCAATTGACAGCATTTTGTCAATTACATATAGTGGACGAACTGCAGCAGTCACATGTAAGAGCAGCACACAGTGCATTTTAGTAAGCCATCTTCCATCCTGTCTCTCTCCTCCCAGGGCCATCACTACTCACTCAGAGGATCATGGTTTGCCTTAGGCTGTCTGTGTCCAGCTCACTGCTCTTTGCAGGTAAACTTTCTAAGACAGGATCACTCTTGTAACCTGTGATTTGGGCACACTTCTCCCAGGTCCTCCAGGGGAATAGCCTCACTCCAGGGAACACTTGGCCTGGCCTATCCGGCAATAGCCTCCTCCATCATAAAGGTCAGGATGTCTACAGCCAGTTCTTCTGGGTACAAGTCTACCTCTCCCTGTCCAGGACTTCCACAAGTTGACTACATCTGCCCGGTGGTAGAGTCTCTGGCTCCCATGTCCCAACTGCACTAGGGCTCCTCTCTTTCTTGCTTATACAGTGCCTTGCGAAAGTATTCGGCCCCCTTGAACTTTGCAACCTTTTGCCACATTTCAGGCTTCAAACATAAAGATATAAAACTGTAATTTTTTTTTGAAGAAACAACAACAAGTGGGACACAATCATGAAGTGGAACAAAATTTATTGGATATTTCAAACTTTGTTAACAAATAAAAAACTGAAAAATTGGGCGTGAAAAATTATTCAGCCCCTTTACTTTCAGTGCAGCAAACTCTCTCCAAAAGTTCAGTGAGGATCTCTGAATGATCCAATGTTGACCGAAATGACTAATGATGATAAATAGAATCCACCTGTGTGTAATCAAGTCTCCGTATAAATGCACCTGCACTGTGATAGTCTCAGAGGTCCGTTTAAAGCGCAGAGAGCATCATGAAGAACAAGGAACACACCAGGCAGGTCCGAGATACTGTTGTGGAGAAGTTTAAAGCCGGCTTTGGATACAAAAAGATTTCCTAAGCTTTAAACATCCCAAGGAGCACTGTGCAAGCAATAATACCAAAATGGAAGGAGTATCAGACCACTGCGAATCTACGAAGACCTGGCCGTCCCTCTAAACTTTCAGCTCATACAAGGAGAAGATTGATCAGAGATGCAGCCAAGAGGCCCATGATCACTCTGGATGAACTGCAGAGATCTACAGCTGAGGTGGGAGACTCTGTCCATAGGCCTTTATGGAAGAGTGGCAAGAAGAAAGCCATTTCTTAAAGATATCCATAAAAAGTGTCATTTAAAGTTTGCCATAAGCCACCTGGGAGACACACCAAACATGTGGAAGAAGGTGCTCTGGTCAGATGACACCAAAATCAAACTTTTTGGCAACAATGCAAAACGTTATGTTTGGCGTAAAAGCAACACAGCTCATCACCCTGGACACACCATCCCCACTGTCAAACATGGTGGTGGCAGCATCCTGGTTTGGGCCTGCTTTTCTTCAGCAGGGACAGGGAAGATGGTTAAAATTGATGGGAAGATGGATGGAGCCAAATACAGGACCATTCTGGAAGAAAACCTGATGGAGTCTGCAAAAGACCTGAGACTGGGAAGGAGATTTGTCTTCCAACAAGACAATGATCCAAAACATAAAGCAACATCTACAATGGAATGGTTCACAAATAAACATATCCAGATGTTAGAATGGCCAAGTCAGAGTCCAGACCTGAATCCAATCGAGAATCTGTGGAAAGAACTGAAAACTGCTGTTCACAAACGCTTTCCATCCAACCTCACTGAGCTCGAGCTGTTTTGCAAGGAGGGATGGGCAAAAATTTCAGTCTCTCGATGTGCAAAACTGATAGAGACATACCCCAAGCGACTTACAGCTGTAATCGCCCAAACGGTGGCGCTACAAAGTATTAACTTAAGGGGGCTGAATAATTTTGCACGCCCAGGTTTTCAGTTTTTTATCTGTTAACAAAGTTTGAAATATCCAATAAATTTCGTTCCACTTCATGATTGTGTCCCACTTGTTGTTGATCCTTCACAAAAAATTACAGTTTTATATCTTTATGTTTGAAGCCTGAAATGTGGCAAAAGGTCGCAAAGTTCAAGGGGGCCGAATACTTTCGCAAGGCACTGTATGTGGGTACTGACTCACCCATTTAATTACTACAGGAGGGCTCTATCAAAAAGGGACCTATTACCTGATAACACTATTTTCTGTGACCAGATACTATTCCGGAAAAGAGTCACCTAGTTGCAGACTAGCTATCTGCACCTGCACCCTTACAAACCTGTCTGCTTTTACCCAGAACTCAAAGGTCTATTTTTGTCGGACAAGGTTTCAAATAGGTCTCTATACCTATAAAACAAAGTTTTTGAATCAGTATCAATTTGAATTTCCTCCTGCAAACATAGGTAATAAGGATCGGTGTAAAAAGAGGAATATATTTTAATGTAAATTGTGTAAGAAAGGAGAAATATGGCTAAATCAGCTTATCCAAATGAGTTTGCTTTTTTTTTTTTTTTTTTTTTTTTTTACCAGGGGTGTCTAAAATGTGATGGCTTTTATATAACAAAACATTTAACTGTACTTGCACATATGGTGAAATCTCCTCAAATACACCACTTTTGCATTTAGGAAAATACACTATCTACTCATGCAGGGTAAACGCGAATACAGAACAAGTACAGCCACATACTGACTTACACATACTGACATACAGCATTGTGACTGAATGTGGCACCTGTGACACCTGTGCCCCCCTCCAAGTATGGGAAAGTCCAGGAATAAAAAAAGCAAAACTACCTTTCGCTGCAATATTTACCTTTGATCCAGATACTTCCCTACAGTAGTTTTTCTACCACTAGACTTCCTCAGTCTGATGACCAGAATCATTCTACCCACTTTCTCAGAGCTCAGAGCCCAGGTCATCTTGGATCTGCCCCCCAGTCTGTTATTGGGCAGTGAAAGGAGAAGCAGCACAGTGATGAGATTATATCTTGATCACCCTGCTTTTTCTTCCTTTTTCTTCTTCCATCAGCATGCATCTTGTAAGTACATGAACTGATTTGCTCCTTGTATTGCTTCTTTCTCCCGTACTCCAGGCCTACTGCACAGGGACTGCATATGGCTGATACCAGGTCAAATTCAGATATTTAGTCTGTTTTAAGTAACCATTATAGGTGTAACCTGGACTGTAGCTAATAACTGCTGTGGAACTTTCTTTGTTCCTATTGTATTATCCTTCTGCAGTGTGGACAGGGTTAAACTGAGTATTCATTAATGCAAAAGTGTAGGATGCCTTCTTTAAGGAGATCATTTTGCAATGCTCATCTATGGAGTGTCTCCAGTGTAGGGGTCAGCAATCTTGGCTGGGTCTGATGTGATTGTGGAGGTGATTGGCTGATGCAACAAAGCAAGGAGGATGGGTCTGCAGTTGGAGAGAAGGTCACAAGGTTGCTGTGAACTGGGAACAGTGGTGTGTGGCCAGAGTTTTCTGGAGCTATCTGATGCTGTGCTGCACAGGAGAAGAGTGCTGATCAGAGACTGCTGCTGTCATCATGCTCTGTGCAAGAGAGACCGCAGTGAGGATCAGTGTTTCACTTGCTGTATGCGGCGACTGACTGTGACTGTTAGCAGACCCTTAACCATCAGGAGAGGACCACTGGCTACCACTACATTTACAAACCTTTGTGGAAATACCTGGAGTTTAGAGAGTGCCCACTGTGGTGAGAGGCCTCTTGGCCACTGACTTTTCTTGTTTCCTAGTTCTGAGAAATAGTTCTGTTCCAGTGTGGTTGCCTCTACTCTCCTTTATTAGGGAACAATCCAGTGTCTCTTTGGATTACTACAGAGCAGAATATGACACAAAGGTTGCACTGCTCCAGGTGAAGTATGAGATCTCTTGCTGCTTTGACATGTGCCGGGTGCCAGTATTGGTCTGCGGCCAGAGTATGCACATGACAGACGGTGGCGGCACTTCCAGCTTAAAAAATGTTGCTTTATTTAAAATAGATTAAAACCGAGGATACATTATGAACACACATCTCACAAGGACTTCAGCAAACGCGTTTCACACATCTGTGCTCAGTCACTGCTGATGACTAAGCACAGATGTGTGAAACGCATTTGCTGAAGTCCATGTGAGATTTGTGTGCCTATCGTGTCCTTGATTTTAATAGAATTCAAATAAAGCAACATTTTTTAAGCTGGAAGTGCAGCCACCGTCTTTCT